>NC_133378.1:1818033-1882908 GCF_049309525.1 Garra rufa | reverse complement strand
GGATTTGTCTGTGTGTGTTTTCGTTTACTTTTAAAGGTCTGGTGCCCATCCACAACCATGATAAGGCTGGCAGACTGCACCGGTTTTCATTAAAGGTCCCATATCGTACACATTTCTGGAGGTTTATTTTATTTGTTGATGTCCTTAAGAATATATATTTGCGGTATAAGTGCCAAAATCCATCTCAATATATTTTTACAGCTCCTTTTTTAGGAGCTCTGTCAAAAACAGGTCGATTTTGGCCCATCTAATTAATATTCATGAGCCTCTCTTCTGATTGGCCTGTTGTTTTCTGAGTGACGCACAACCAGGCCAATCACAGGTAACTACGGTCATGTATGCTGTAAGCGTAAGCGAGCTCAGAGCAATAGAGAGAGCTGATACTCAACAGGATATTTTAGAATGATCATTAATGTTTTTTCTTTTACAAACACCGAATGCAGTAGGCTACATAACTGTTGCTTTAGTAAAGCCCCTTTCACAATGCGCGCTGATTCTGGAAAATTACGGGAACTGTGTGAACCAAAGCCAGAACCTAAAGGCAGTGTTGTAGTAATGATGCACGTTATCAAGCGACTCTTCACAACGAAAAATAACGTTACGTGCAAAGTGGAATGAAGCAGCGATCATCAGGCAGAGCCAGCTCCTCACTATCAGCGCTGAAGCACAGTTTGTTCAGGTTAGTTTCAGTTTAGTGAAACGTACGCGTCGCATTACATCTCACATCCAAACGTCACATGTCTTTATGGTTTGTGTGTAAAGCACGCACAGATTCCGGAAAACAACTGTGAATGAACCAAATTAAACAATTCCGGAACAAATCGTGGGACACATTATCCGTGTATTTACCGGAATCGCTGTGTGAAAGAGGCTGAAGTTGACGTGCCGCTGGTCTCTTATATTAACGTTGTTCTGAAGCCTGTGTAATGATCGTAGCTTGACATCTATCGACTGAACAGGGTTTTCTCCACTTGTTTTCCTGTTGTTGTTGCTCAATGGAATGGATGCGTTGTTGTCTGGGGGTTTGACAAAAGGAGGGTGGGACGTTGGTTTGTGACTGAAGGCGGTGACTTGAGTCGATCGGACGTCACATCGTTACGGAAGTCACAGCTGCTCGTGAAAATGAACAGCTACTTTAAGCAGGCTGTGTGCAGTTTACTGTGGATTGACTGTTTTGAAACTCATATGGTAGTTAGATAGCCCCTAGACCTTAGTTATCATGAAAAAAGCCAGGAAATTTTGATTTTGACGATATGGGACCTTTAAAAATCTTCGTTTGTGTTTTTCTGAGGAAACAAAGTCACCTACATCTTGGATGCCCTGGGGGTAAGCAGATAAACATCAAATTTTCATTTTTGGGTGAACTATCCCTTTAAGTAAAGGTCATGTTCCATGAAGACATTTTTTTTTTTTTTCCTACCATAAATATATTCAAACTTAATGTTTGATTAGTAATATATATTGCTAAGAACTTCATTTGGACAACTTTAACGGCGATTTTATTCAACTTTCAGATGGCATATAAATCTCGATTTAAAAAAATGTACTCTCATGACTGGTTTTGTGGTCCCAGGTCACATATGAACCGATGGGTTAGGTACATTTTTCATCTGTTCTAATTCGGTCTCTTCCTTGCACTGTCCTACAGCCCTCCCTTCATCCACATTCTCATCTTTCTCTTACAGAACATCAGAAGCGTGCAGAGCCAGACGTGAGCCACATCTCCAGCCGTCTCTCGGTCTGCGCTTCCTCCGGTGGAGGCTGTCTGGACCCAGCTGTGTTTTCATGCAGTGGCTGCTGGTTTGATGCAGAATGCCTCTAGTTCAGTGTCAGCCGGCAGGCAGGAGAGGACGCAACAGGACACAGCTTCATCTGCTGATCCTCTTCCTCAGTGTGCTACAAACACATGGATATATTCAAATCCCTTCTGATTGTAAGCACTACCCCATCCAGACTCTAAACTGCATCCAGAAAGAATCTTGTATAGTGTGCAGTTACAGTGTTCTTATGAAGGGTTGAGCTTTTAGCAGTCGTCCCTCTAATGGCAATTCAAGTCAAGTAACCTCTATTTATATAGTTTTTTTAACAATACAGATGGTGTCAAAGCAGCTTTACAGTAATTAATAGGAAAATAGTGTGTCAATAATGTAAAAGGACAACAGTAAACACAATTTTCAGTTGAATTCAGGGATGTCATCACCCAGCTCAGTTCAGTTCAAATAGTATACGATATCACTGAAAATTAAGTGTCCCCAACTAAGCAAGTCAGAGGCAACAGTGCCAAGGAACCAAAACTCCATCGGTGACAGAAATGGTAAAAAAAAAAAAAACCTTCAGTCGGGGGGCCAGTGCTCCTCTGGACAGATAAACCAGCAGTTTGTTCCATGCTGCAGCAAAGTCAGATTGTGCAGAGGAAATGAACAAACAGCTTCACATAACTATGTATTTGGTGGTTTGTGAAGAAATTCTTTTTAATTAGACTTATAATTTGCAATGACTTGGTCAAAGACGTGTCTCATTCACTAATTATGTGTAATGCACAAACAGCGTTTTGCCAAACAAATCGTGATTGAACAGTACCAAATTCTACCGTACCAACATTTACTCTAAATTTATGACAAAATGTAAGAACAAATAAAAGCACACATGCAAAATTGAATTTTATGCATATATATTTCTTAGGTATTCATTCAGATAAATGAATTCTTACCACGGTACTCTATTTTACTTCTGAATTCTAGATCTAATGACTTGTAGATAAAATAACTAAGAAAATTAACACATTTTACACTGCAAACACCAATGTCAGCTTTTACTTAAATGTACAATTAGGTGTCTAGGTACTCTGCTAGGATTACCAGGCTCAGCAAAATAAACTAAATTATATGTTGGTAAATAACAAGAGGTTAATGCCGCTATCATTATTTACAGTGATAGCAATTATTTTGTATCTCAATTTCTGACAGGAACAAGGCAGGAGAGATTTCTGTGAGGGTTGTTTATATACCAACACATCTAATGATGTTTCACTGGAAGTTCTCAAGCTGGCTTGTCTAGAGAATGCTCCATTAATAGAGTCTGTTCAACTTCTGGAGGGCCACTGTCCTTCAGACTATTACTCCAAAACAGTTCATTTTGGAACTAGTTTCTAGTAACCTAGCTAATTCAAGTGTGTTTCATTAGTTTAAGAGCTGAACTCCGCAGGACAGTGGCCCTCCAGGAACTGAGTTTGACACCCGGTCCACCTCCTGCTAAATAAGACTTTATGTATTTGAGATCTGTGTCCCTTCAGTTCAGGCAGTTAGCCAGAGCACAGCATTTTCATTTTTTTCTGTTGTGTGTCTCCTCCTTGCGTTGAACCTCTTTCTGTCTAATGAAATTAAAGTTGCCTGATCCCTTAAATCTTAAATGTGTGTAAAGAAGGGACCTCAGATACATGTACATGGACTGAATAATTTAGGAAAAACACTTTAATGAATCCATTTCTCAATGGGATGCTAACCCAAGTCAACAGAAATGCCTGAGTGAAAGTCTAATTGCCTGCATGACGCTAGCTAACCCTGTGCTCTCTCTCTCTCTCTTTCATTCACTGCTTCCTTCTGCCGCTCTATCAGACACATATAATGGCCGTAAGTACTTCAGCTTCCTCTGTCCGTGTATTGCTTTATTTCTGTCTCTGTGACTGAGTGTCTCGTACAGTTGTGTTTAAATGACACCTACTACAAACAGATGTTCCTTGTGCTGTGAGAGAGTAGATTATTTTGTGCAATCTTACTATGGATAGATACAGATATGGTCACTATTTTTTACAGACTTTATTCAAATGTTTATCATATTGTAGGGAAAAACACGAAGTTACGTTGAGGAGCATTTATTGTGCTCCTACACCAGATCTATGTGAACTCTACCTTTCATGCATATAGTTGTGTTAATAGTGTCCTATGTGAACATGTTCTGCATTTATTTTCCCCATTTTTTTTTTTTTTTCTTGAAAATTGTATTTGAATGTGTGGCAACTATAGTTGCCGGTGGGCAAATATGTTGTATGCACCCCTTCAGTGTCAAATTTGAATAGGAGGAAAACATTTGGCATCAAGCTCAAAATAACTGCTAAACACACTGCTAAAAAAAAAAAAAGAGTTAAAACCAGCCTAAACTGGTTGGAAGTAGGACTTAGGATGGAAGTAGTTGGTTTTAGTTGGTTGTTCCCAGCCTAACCAGCTAAGAAAGTGGCTAAAACCCCTCTTAAACCAGCCTGCTGACCAGCTATGACCAGCTAAAACCAGCCAACCAGCTTAGGCTGGTTTTAGCGTTTTTTGTTAAGCAGGGAAGATCTTTATTCATAAACAATTTATTATGTATAAAAGTCAAAGAACATTCGACGTAAACCCAAAAAAGCTGCATTTATAATCTCTTGAATATGAAAACACAACAGACAACAAATCCATTTGTCTTAAAGTGGTGGAACAAAGTGCTGCCATTAAGTTGCCCCAAAAGGGGACTTTGTATCAAAAAGTTAAATGAAAATAAATAAATAAATATATATATAAATTTCCTTTTTTTGAAGAGTGGTGCTTGCCGTGACAAAACTCGACACTAGGCAGTAATAGTACCCTAATCATATTAGCATCATTTTAACAACATGCTAACATGTTAATTGTGTTAGCATTATGCTTACAACATGCTAACACAGGTAAAATGTTAAAACAAAATTAGCATGATTAGCATGTTACTAGCATGATGTTAACATGTTTTAAATAAGCTGTTAATGGGATTAGCATAATGCTATCAACATACACAATGTTTGCACGAAGTTAGCATGATTAGCATGTTGCTAGCATGATGCTAACATGTTTATAACAAGAAGGTAATATGAGTAGCATGGTGCTAGCAACAGTATACCCCATTTCCCCATGATATATGATTTATGTACTATATGTAGTCATTTGCCCCATAACAACTATAGTTGCCGCTTGGACGTTTGACTAAGAATACAAAAAACTATAGATCTCTTGTAAGATTTTTTTGTTTGGATGATTCTAGAGACCTTCATGATTATGTAAATATATATGTGTCAACAAAAAATACTTGTTAGTAACATGAAAATTAACTTTCTTTGGGAGGGTTTGCCTTTGCCATGCTTCCTGGAAGTAAGGGTAGGAAGTTGACAGCCTCATGTGACAGGAAGGAAGTGTTTTATTGGTTGTTTGCTTGCGTGTCACTGAGACATAAAACATAGATAACATACTTACAAAAGGAAAATGACAACTATAAACTGCAGTTGCTGGTGGGCTTAAATGGGTTAGCTCAAAACACGAAAAATGCTTTCTCTTACAGACATGTTTTTTTCATTGCTATTGTTTTATACTGCAATCATCTTTTCCCCAGTAAAACAAGCTCCGAAGATCACGTCTCAACCCATATCTCACACCGCTTACTCTCTGGATGATGTGAATCTGGACTGTGAAGCGAGTGGAGACCCGACACCCAGGTGAGTCTGAGACGGTGCTTTCTCCTGTCCTAGTCAACAAACATTAATAATGTTTCAAATCATTAGAGCCGAGTGGGTCAGATACTGTACTTACAAAATGTGCAGTACTGTAGACAACCAGGACTTGGAAAGTCAAAGATCGGATCGGGATAAGGAAAGGACATGACCCAGTGCCTTGCTCAAGGGTCTCACCTCAGTCATGGTATTGAAGTTGGAAGAAAACAGTTATTCACTTCCTCCACCGACAATCCCTGCCAGATCTGACTCTCAAACCTGCAATCTTCGGGTTACAAGTCCAACTCTCTCACCACTAGGCCACAACTGCCCCATAACATAAGAGCTTTATGAAATCTTCATTGATCTTCACTGTGAATCATAATTGGTAATATGGCAGGGCTGCCCAATCCTGTTTCTAGAGATCTGCTGTTCCTTCCTGCAAAGTTTAGCTCCAACCCCGATCAAAGATTCATGAAGCGGCTCATTAGGATCCTCAGGAGCACTTGGTCAATACAGACAGCTGTGCAGGATTGGGCAGCCCTGATATTTAAGGTCAGTTTTCGTAATAGTTGTGTATGAGTGTGCAAACCACACAATGGGAAGGGTTCACGTATGCAGAAGACACTAGACCTGGAGGATTTTTCTGAACAGTGGACAGTTTAACTGCTCAGGACGAACAAGGGACTCATACACAACTGTTACAAAACAAACTGTTGTGGATCACCCAGGTAATGATCTTAAGAATCAAGCAATGGTAAACTTTGTCTTGTGGATCATCTGGAAACATCTGTTATGTACAGAGCCCCTAAATGGTGGTGGAGAAATATCTGGGGTGGTTGGAAAAAATCCGGGGTGGGAGAAAAAACGAATGTACGTTAAGCTTTTTCTTCCCCATAGAAAACCGTTATAGAAAACGCTTAAGGTAGGCTAATGAACGAAAAATGCAATATAAAAAGACCAAATCTGGTACACAATTTGTTAATAAGTTGCATTACGCACAGGAAAGCAGACGAGCCGAATATAAATGGAACGCACAAAGTTTCACGTGTTTTCTCCCCGTAGAAAAACATTGAAAAATGTTAACCTGGCTTAATGGATTACCGCGTTGCTTTTGGCTTTTTATTTTACAGTTGTAAGAAATATAGTCTGCCTCGACCCAGATTCCATTTCCATTCATGCTCATTTCCCAAAATGGCTTAATTATTATAGAGTAGAAGTCAGTCAACAGTTTAGACCATTTGGGATAATCTCATCCCGAGCAAAAGGTGACCAATTGTAGAATGGGAATGGGTGTGAGACACTGAGAACCATCTCAGACAAAGGGGTGTCAGAACTTAATTACCATACAGATCACAGCTGTTCCAATAGGAGCAACTTCATTTACATTAGGTAGTAAACTGGAATGCTATAAAATGTTTGAGCTAAGGATGTTCTGGGTTCATTCCGACTCCATTGAACCCAAGGTACAACATGTACTTTGTCACTGCTATGCTGCAATAAACATCTTCATTGAGATCTTCAACGTCCTCATCACTTTTTCTTACACAGACTTCTTATATTAAGCCACGTTAAGTAAGGTTTTTTATGGGAAAGAAAAGGCTTATCATGAAATCCAGCATCTGCTTGCATGCGCAAAGAATATAGGCCTATGTTTTAATCATTTCTATAGCATATTTGATCTTTTTGTATCACCGTCTTCTTAAGCCGCATATTCTTTATGGGAGGAAAACCCTTAACGTGCAATTTAACGCTTTCTGTTCAAATTCTGTATGCTGTAAGGTGTGTACTGGTCCTTCAGTGTTTTACATTAAGTGTTTTAGAATGTCTTAAAACTGTGCCGTATAAAGCTGTATGAACCACTCCATTGTGAACGTACGGAGCTGTATGTAAGGTGTAAGTGTTTGTCTGAACTCACCTGGTTTTACGAGGGAACGCAAAAAAGAAAAACATTTTTTCTCCCACCCCAAATTTGTTTTCCACCACCATGTCCTTTTAGGGGCTCCGTAGTTATGAGAGCCTGTAGCACAGGACATTTAGGACATTCTGTGATCTTGTGACTGCAGATGTATGTACCCCTTTGTGTTTTTCCCTCTCCATCAGTCTGTCTTTAGATTTAAAACTGTCATTCTCTTTTTCCCTCACACTGACAGTTTCCGCTGGGTCAAAGATAGCAAACAGTTTAGGGAGGTTCTGTTTGAGTCTGGAACCCTGACAGCTGATGACACGGAGGATCTGCGATTCTATCAGGGCTCGTACCGCTGCTATGTGGCCAATGAGCTGGGAACCGCCGTCTCAGACCTGGTGCACCTGATCACTGAGTGTGAGTCTTTCCTCCATCACCACAAGCACTACGTCTCACTGGCTGTGTTTGGAACAACATAATGCACTTTATCAGTTTACAAGTTTACACTACGCCTGCAGTACACAGTATGGTTACCATAGAATACCTGGATGACCCACTACATTCTCAACAGTAGCACAGTCAGAATGATAGCATGCATCAGTATGGAGAATGGAGTGGAGAAAATAAGTGCCCACGCCCTGCTTGGGTGAAGGAATGAACCGTGATGTCCCACAGCTTCTAGCCCACAGATTGGCAATAAAATAATTATAATAGCATAAAGTGCTGAGCGCAAACACACAGCAAAGGACAGAACGCAGAGCAAAGCAATGCAGCAGACTGTCACGTACATGACCACCACAAAAATGTAAGCCTGAACTCATGTCCATTATGGATATGTGTTTTGAGCCAGCTCGAGAAAACAAAATGAAAGGCAGATCAATATCTCTAATGTGAGTCAGCAGCGGTTAGTGAGCAGACGTTGTGCCTCCAGGAGGATAGTGGTCACTGTGACTGTGGCTATCAGAACAACAAAGAGCCTGTGGTCACCTAGAGAACATTTTTCACTCACTGAATTCAAATGCAAAAGATGCCCCAGACCAAAATTGCTGTACTATACATTCAGTGCTGTAAGCTGATGATATGACAATAGCATTGCAACATTGTATCACTGCATTATGTTTAAAGATCATAGAAAGAAGAAGGAAACTAGGCAGTACACAGCGTATAAAGCACAGTATGCAGTACACTAGTAATCCGTGATTCCTGAAATCACGTATGAAGGAATATTGCTTAGCTATGATGCCATCAGAGTTGCTGCTATCTTTGTGAAGACTGAGCCCACAGTCAACATTGCATAAACATGCATGAATGGATTTTATCTGGCTATTTCACAGCTATCCCAACCTTGGCCAAAGAAAAGAGGCAGAAAAAAAGATCATTTGAGGAGGGCCAAAGCACAGTTCTCTACTGTAACCCTCCGAAGAGTTCTGTCGCCCCCAAGATACACTGGATGGACATGCGTAAGTGTTCTGTTGATTCTACTTTGGCCAAACTAAACTGATCTACATAATACTTGAATTGATTAAATTGACCCCCCCCCCCCCCTTATTTATGTATTTTTTGTTCAGAGTTGCGCCACATCCCTTTGAATGAGCGGGTGACGATCAGCCTTGATGGAAATCTCTACTTTGCCAACTTACTCGTCAGCGACAGCAGAGAAGACTACACCTGCAATGCCCACTACATCAACGCCAGCGTCATCCTACCTAAAGAGCCCATCGCCATCAGCGTCACAGCCTGTGTGTAAACGTTCTTCTGGCTAGTGATTAGTTCCATAACCCAGCTCTTCTCTCTGAATATGCAGGTTGTTTCAAGTAATTAAGTGATATTACACTAACAAAACCCAGAAATGCTTTACAATACAAAACAAAAAGTAGGAAATTAAACTGTGTCCAAAAAAGCTGCTGAAAAGTGAAGCCAAAACATTTTGATCGCCCCCTGGTGGCTGGCTGCTGCAGTATAGGTCATAAACCCTGCCCTTTCCATCTAAACGAATGGAATGTGAGCCAAACTAAATCATCAAATTACACGGCAAATGCACACTCAAGTGCTCGTTTTTCTAATACGTTTGCTTTTAGTAAGTTATTTGATGCTATAGAAAAAAGGTGTGGTGACATGATTGTGAGCATGAGTTTGGATCTGCGGAAGTTTGGGCGGGACTTTGATACAGCGGTTCCAGCCTGACGATCACTACTGCATAGACTCACTCACTCTGCAGGCTCCAAACCATAGATATATGTATACACTGCCCTACAAAAGTGGGGTTTTGGACAATATTGGCATGAATCCTTTTTAATTTGTGATAATTTTGCACTGATAAAGGACAACACAAACTACGAAAACATATTAAACATATAACCTTTTCGATTCATCAAAATATCCACCATTAGCAGCTATTACAGCTCTGCATAATCTGGGCATTTGAGCTGTCAGTTTACTCAAACATTGACTTGATATATTACTCCAAGCCTCCTGAAGGATTGCCCAAAGATGATTCACACTGGTTGGACACTTCTTACGGGCATCACGATCCAGTTCCTCCTATAATAGCTCAGTTGGGTTGAGGCCGGGTGATTGGGGGCCATTCCATGACAGACATGATGCCAACTGACTGTTTCCTCTCCAAATAGGATTTGCACAGCTTGGAAGTGTATTGGGGTCAATGATAAGGATTTATGCTTAGTATGGGTGATTCCAAACTTTTGGAGGGCAGTGTATATTCCCATTTGATCGCTGAATGATGTCAAGTTGACCAGTACAATATGGGGGATGGCTTACGGCCCATTGAAACATTCACCAATGAGGCATCTACATATATTTTACATGCATCTAAACAACAAAATTAAAACAGAGTGCAAATAATAATAAAACTGCCAGCAGTAATAACTTTGCGCAAGCACTGCAATGGCAAAACTTTGGATACTAAATAGCATTCCATTGCATTTGGACACTAAATAGCATATCCTCTTTGAAATCTTTTCATCAAACTTGTTGATGCTTTACATAAGAGTGATTTGATAACTTTTGGTAAGCATGGTATAAAACAACTTTTTGAGCCATGGCGTTTGGGGTATGGATTATGCCCTTTAAATGAAATGATGAAAGGACAGACAATACAGTTATAAATGTATTGCTATAAATGACAATAAAATCTGTAAATTCTACAGGATTGATTCTGGCAAACTTATGGATGTCTTGATCATTGAACTTAAAGAAGAGAACACATGAAATGTTCTCACCTGATACACCAGTGTGTAATATGGCTGATGCCCACTATGACGAACATATGAACGTTGGGTGTAATTTGACTCTGTATGCCAAGTGGAATCAAAATAGACCAGAGGGAAATGTGACTTAGACACAAAGCTTAATTCCCTATTCAGGGAACCAGGGTTACATACGTACAAAAGACATTGTTTGAAAGAGTTTGATGTGGAAATAAAGATTCTTTTTAGATACTGAAATGAGTGAAACATGTTCTTTTATTTTGACAGCAAATTCTGTGGTAAAGAACCGGCGGCCCCAGCTGCAAAAGCCAGCAGGATCCCACAGTTCCTATCTGGTGCTCCGGGGCCAGACGCTGACGCTAGAGTGCATCCCAGAAGGCCTGTGAGTTTTCAGCATTCAGTCTTGTTATGGCCACTGAATTTACAATCAACAACAACAACTAAGAAAAATACTAGCAAAAACATCTGCATTCACTCTTTAGCAGACAAAAACAACAAAGAATCAGTCAATTAACAATTTGATCGTACACTTAGTTTACAAGTATTGTGACAGTTAGGTTAGGGTTAAATCTCTGAATAATACATGAAGCATGAGGATGTGTCAGGTGTGGGCTCACCCAAGAAGAAATGGACGTATTCAAATAATAATTATAAAACAAATAATTCCGGTCCTTGATTTTGATTGGTTGAGCCATGTTCAAAGCTGTTGTAAACAACTGTTTGTTTACGTTTGTGTGGAACTACATTATTTGGCGGAAGAATAATGTTTGTATTAATATCATTACACTTTATAGCTTTGCCTTACTATGTATATGGAATAACCATTTTATAAAAGCAATACGCCCTGTGAAGCCGTGGTTTACAGTGAATTTATAACAATGCCCCTTAGCTGTTATAAACTCACTGTAAACCACGGCTGGTAAAGCTGTGAGTGGTGCCTGCAAAGCTAAAGTTTACTAGAAGGGTAAAAATAACAGTTTTAAGTTCTTAATATTCTTTTTTTAATATTCTCTCTTTATTTTTGTCCAACCATCCAAAATCTGCAAAACTTGAGAAAGAACATTCATAAATTTAATCCATATGAATCAGACGGAAGACACACACAAATGGACCTTTATATTTTTTATTCTGTCTAAAGCAGCATCTAATGAGCAGGAACAAAGCAATTCATCAAAAAGCCAATAATATCCGTAAATACACAGTGCCGGTTTTCCTATTGTTTGTTTGGTTATTATGAATGGGTCTTGCACATCAGTTCTTCATCTGACCACTGGAAAGATCAGATCAGTGGGCTCAGCTGACTGGACAGTAGGTCTTTAAGGATGACTTTGCTAAGTATTGTTTCCTCTGATTAAGACCAACTCCAGAAGTGCACTGGGAGAGGATGGACAGCGCTCTGTCTCCCACCCGTGCCAAGAAGCTGAACTTCAACCGCTGGCTTCAGATCGAGAGCGTGACGGAGGCGGATGATGGCGAGTACACGTGCACTGCCCGAAACAGCCAGGGCTCCATTAAACATCACTACGCTGTCTCAGTAGAGGGTAAGATGCACATGGGAACACTCCTTACACGTAGACATACTATAGTTAGGACAGCAAGTTATGCATTAATACAAGCAGCTGACCCTAATCCAAAGCCAAAGCCAAAGCCAAAGTCTTCCTTATTTATTTATTTGATCATTTGCAACTTGAATTTATGGAAGGCTTGTAGTACAAAAACAATCAATTATGCTGCATCCCAAAGAGGCACAAAATCACTTTCACTGACTTTTACATGAACTGTTCCCTCCTGGTGGAATGACCTGCCCAACTCAATCTGAAATCTTCAAGAAATCTTCAGGGCCACATCTTCTCTGTGTTAATAAATGTATGTTTCTGTCCTGACATTGCCAGATGTCACAGTATATGATTTAATACAGAAATGCATGTATTATAGTTTATACACTTTCAATTGTTTTTATTGTTCGCAGCTGCTCCTTACTGGACCAAGAGGCCTGAAGATCACCTGTACGCTCCAGGAGAGACGGTCAGACTGGACTGTCAGGCTGAAGGGATACCCACCCCAAATGTAACGTGGAGCATCAATGGTGTTCCTATCACAGGTACACAAGCGTCAAGGCATTATCAACATATGCTCCATTTCAGCATGCACGAATGATAGGCTGATGATCAGATACCAAATAAAGAGCTGTCAGTAAGCTTCCAAAATACATGGGAACACATGGAATAGTCTGGGTTTGATTTAAACATTTTAGTCTCTGCATCGTTCTCTTACTTACTCATTGTAGTTTTAATGGCTTTATTATCATTCTAAAATGTTAACATAATAAACACTTATAACACCAAAAAAAAAAAGACTGAGTATACATCATATACTCAATCAGTATACATAGGCTGGTGGCTACATTTTTTGTGATTGTTCTTGTGACTGGCCAATGGCGGTCACATTTCTCATGATGACACACAAATAACCTTGTGAATTATGATGGCAGCTCAGACACCAATTTTAAAGATGGACCAGCGGTTTCTGTAGTTATAGCCAATTGCATGTTTTTCTCTTTTATAGTACCCTCAAGTGGCCAAGCCTCGTTACTTTAGCATTTGTGTCCTTAGATTGATGCTTTACATAAGTGTTTCCCATTTAGTTTGTGTTTATTAGTTATATTTGTTTATGTAAAGCAGCAATCTTTTCAGGCTCCTTGGTGATGTAACACATTCTGTATCAGGTTTCATTACAACACGACATTCTGCTGTTGTGTTCGTTGACACATCTTTATGGTGTTGGGCAGCTGAAGACTAATAAAAGTAATAAAACAAGACAGAATGGAGAGAAAGTACTGTGTTTCCTCTGCAGGAAGCAGCCAAATAGTCACCAGATACTGTATGCTGCAGCCTGTCAGGAGAAAGAGAAAAACACAAACACTACAATTCAATTCAATCAGTTTATTTGTATAGCGCTTTTCACAATGCAAATCGTTGCAAGGCAGGTGTACAGAAAATGTAGGTTTCTACAATATATTTAGTAGCTTACTAGTGGTGACTATGTCAAGTAGATGTACATATGGCATAGATGTATGGTAAAATCAGTAAATGATGTAATCAAACTGACGATGAACACTGTTAACAGTAATGATTATATGTTGCAATCAAACTTCTAGCACAGTTTGGTAGTGCTGTATGTTGTTTCGGGGCTGGCATCATCAGAGGTCCTCTGAGGGGTTGGCATCATCTCTTCTCAGGTATTCTGAATCCAGACTGAAGCTTGTGTAATTCCCAGTTACCACGGGGTGTTCATCCTGTGAAACAGAGAAACTAATAGAGGAATAATTAGCGTAGCTGCTGTTCCAACCAAGCAAAAATGATGCGTTCAGCCCAAGCCGAAGAATATTAATGTGCATTTGATCAGATGTAACTGAAATACAAGGTTATGAGACACATTATGTGAATGCTTGACTTAACATATGTGTCTTTAATCTAGATTTAAACATAGATAGTGTGTCTGAACCCCGAACGTTACTACAAAGGAACAGACGGTGGAACAATAATAAACCAATACAAACTATCTGAACAATTTTGCAATGTTCTGAGACACTTTTCTCTCTGTAGACCTAAAGACTGCTGTTCAAGTCTCAGGTTTTTCCTTATCTCTGTGTGTCGCAGGGACGGATTCGGACCCGAGACGGCATGTAAGTTCTGGTACACTGATCCTGAATAATGTTCAGTACAGCGATACGGCGGTCTATCAGTGCGAGGCCACCAATAAACACGGCAATATCCTGGTCAACACACACGTCCATGTAGTTGGTGAGCATCACTTGTGTAACATTTATTTGAATGCCCTTTGATTACTGTATTTGCGTGTGTTCGCACCATGCTGTAGAAAGCCTGAGTGCTGCCACTCCAGAACGGGTCCAAATCAAGTGACTTCCTGCAGAATATGGATTTGTGCTTAAGAATACATTGGGGGGGAAAAGTTTGTTAATGATTAATGCTGAAAGCGACTGAGAATCTGCCGTCGGCCTCGTGATGTCTTTTAATTAACAGCTTGTCTTCTGCCTGTCAGAACTGCCTCCTCAGATCCTGACGGCAGATGGGATCGTGTACAAGGCCACTGAAGGGCAAACGATTTTACTGCGCTGCAGAACGTTTGGCTCCCCCCAACCCAAAGTGGAATGGTGAGCATCTGTTTAATTTTATGAACACATTTATTATGTATTAAAGGGGTCGTGACATGAGAAATCGATTTTCCCGTATGCTTTTGGCAGATAAGAGGTATTTGTACCATTCTCTGAGTTTCATGGCTTTAATATTCTCCTCGTTATAGACAAAGATACTATTTTCTATGCACTGACGTTAGCCAGTCATTACAGTGGCCGTTTACTGAAGCCTGAGAACCAAGAACCATTTAATGAGAAGCAATGATATATTTATCTTTGTAGTTTTCAATGAACAGACAAATATGAAGTAATTATTTTATTTAACACATGTTCTGAAATTCTAGAAATTGGATTTTTTTTTTCTGGAGGATGTTTTGTGTAAATAATCCAGTGTGTTTAAATGTTTGCAGGGAGGTTTTAGACTCTGGTTCAGATTCAGTTCTGGCTAATGCTAGAATATCTCAGACGACCGATGGAAATCTGGAGATCAGTAACGTGAGTGAAGAGGACACCAACATTTACACGTGCTCAGTGAAAGACAGCAACAACAGCATCAGTGCTGAGCTGGAGGTCTTGAGTAAGTATCAGATTGGACACTGAAAGTACAGTACTGTAGCTTATCACTCACCCTGCTATGAAAATTACAATTAGACAATGTGCTTGCTTAATACACATTACCGGTTACAGTCAAAGGAGTTTTTATCTTTTAAATGTAGAAATGACTTCAGTTTCTTTTGAGGTTTACATCAACAAGGCCACCTTTTTATTTTTATTTTGGTTAATTCTAGTTTTCAACATAGTTTAGGCTACTGCTGTAAGTACTGATTCTTTTTCTAAATGAATGCTAATGGTTTATGCAGTAATTCAATGCTGGCTAATGTAATGTAGTAGATTGCAGCAACAAGCACACAGCAATAGATGGTGCCACATCCTATAGTCAAAAAGCTCCCTCAAATGTGGGCCGAAGGGAGCAGTAAGTAGTCCTAAATCCTGCTATGAAACACCCATTTTTCACCGCACGAACCGTACTTTATGGGTGAAAATGAATCTCCTGTATGTCACATGAATGAAGTAAAATGGGTCGTGAATGTGGTTTCATGTTCTTGTCTCCAGACAGAACTAAGATTGTGGGCCCTCCCCAGGATCTGCGGGTTTTACGTGGACATGATGCTGTTTTACAGTGCAAATACACAGTGGACCACAAGTTAAAGTATCCCACAATTCAGTGGAAGAAGGACAACCAGAAGATCACATCATCTGCTATTGATGACAGGTGAACACATGACATAAAACATTTCAAACCATCTGTATCAGCAAATCAGCGGTTACTAAATGTTGTTAAACTGCTGTCAAAGTTGATAGTGCACAGTTTCTGTTGATTCTATTCTTTTTTTAAGTAAATATTGTGTACACGTTCATTCACATTTTATCAGCCACTCTTTTGAGATACCGTATCAGCGTTTGTAACTCATTGAGCAAACAATGAGCGCATAACTATCACATACAACGATAACTTCAGTGCACTGCTGCCAAAACCAACTGCAAATTCTTGTAAGAATGTTATTGTTGTGGATTTATAGTTTGAGATTTCAATGGTTGCAGATACACTGAATTCCAAGATGGCTCTCTGAAGATCACTGATGTTCAGATCAAGGACACGGGAATCTACAGTTGTGAGATCAGCACTAAACTCGACTCCGTCAGTGCCGCCGGCTCCATCACCGTACAGGGTGAGTCTGTCGCTTCCACAGAAATCAGTCATGAAATACAATGTTGTTTTACATTTCTTTGGTTCTAAAGACATTGATGTGTTGGATGCTCCTCAGATAAACCCGAGTCTCCTCACTCTCTGGAGTTGTCTGACAAGAAGGAGCGTAGTGTCACGTTGTCCTGGATGCCAGGCGCTGAAAACAACAGTCCTGTATCTGGTAACTGAAAACAAATCTTGTTCAGAATAGCCCACCGCTCATCCCTTTCTATGTTTTATGTCTATTCAATCTTGACATCATTATACATCATTAGCGAGGTCTTTCTGACGTCTGTTTTATTATAAACTTCTAATAGTGTAAGTAAATTCTTTGTGTGTGTGTAACATGAAAAAATCGTACCATCCACAGAGGAAAAAAAACTCCAGCAGGCTTCTCATCAGAGCCGCTTACAAACTCTGTTTCTGGGCTTTTAGTCCAAAGGATTCTTATATGTTTCCTTCAGATTAATTTAAAAAGGAGAAAATTTTATTTGTGAGTATTTTGGAGCACCCCTTTGATCAAATCCTCAGTAACCGCCAGATGCTCCAAAAAACAAACCCCTCTCCTTTTATGAAGGGAAACAAGTTTTCTCAATAACCTTTCAGATCAATTAAGTCTTATTTGTGAGCAAAACATCCAGACTCTACAGCAGTCATTTGTCTTTAAATTTGTGAGTAAAAGATCTGACTTTACACATTATTTCCATGAATCAGACACTGCGACAGTTGGATTGTCTGACCTTTTATCTTTGTTGTCCACCAGAGTATGCTATTGAGATGAAAGAGGAGCAGTATCCGGACAAAGGCCAGTGGGAGGAGTACAGTAGAGTTTCTCAAGACATCAGACACCTGCAGATCCTTCTGCAGCCCTACAGTACATACCACTTCCAGGTCAGGGCCGTTAATGACATAGGAACCAGCGGGCCCAGTCCTCCCTCAGACTCATACAGCACCGCACCAGCCAGTAAGACTCTCTCAAACATATTCTTCTAGTACTTCAGCGCTTATGCTTCTGGCCACAGCCTACATCAAAGACTCTAAAAAGCCTCCATTAAGTGCATAGAAACCTGTAATGGAAGTTTCACCTCAATCTCATGAGAAAACGTAATTATTTTACAAGGTGATGATTTCGTATGAATTGGTAACGATACTGTTAAACCTAACCAGTCAGTGGTTTAGTATTATCATTTGTGAGAAATGTGTTAATTTTGATTATAAAAGTCTTATTGTATTAATGATCTCTATTGCACACAGAACCTGACGTGAACCCAGAGAATGTGTCGACGGTGTCCAATGATCCAAACAGTATGGTCATCACATGGAAGGTGATTAACAATCTTTCACTAGAGTCTCCTCTAGCCCTGCTCCTGGTGAGCGACCATTCTGCAGATTTCTGCTCCAACTCCAGTCAAACACACCTGAAGGAGCTAATCCAGGTGTTCAGTGTTGATCATTACAGGCAGGTGTGTCGGAGCAGAGTTTGAACTGACGTCTACAGGATGGTCGCTCTCCGAAAGAGAAAGCCACATTACACATGACAAAGAGAAGATGATTTGGATGTAATCGTCATATTTAATATCTTTTTTGTTTGTTTACGCTTTGGAAGGAACTGGAGCGACGACAGTTCAATGGTCCAGGTTTTAAGTACAAGATCTACTGGCGTCAAGCTTCAGACAGGGGTTCAGATTGGAAGGAAAGCATCGTCTCCAATCCTCCGTTCATCGTAAACAACACGGAGACCTTCATCCCCTTTGAGATTAAAGTTCAGGCGCTCAATGACCTTGGTGCAGGACCAGAACCAGCTGCTGAGATCGGCCACTCGGGGGAAGACTGTATGTTCTTGTATATTTCCCTGCTTCAGTTTTACTCTGTGCTTTGCTTTATCTTAGCCCAGCATATCCAGGAAAAATATTTTTTTGTTTATTTTTAGAAATCTTTTGAGTTTCATAGTAATGCCTCTCCATCTTTCACAGTGCCTTCGGAAGCTCCTTCAGAGGTGACAGTGACCGAGCTGAACAAAACCGCTGTCCTGATAAAATGGAGTTCAGTCAGCATGGAATCGGTCCGTGGACACTTACTAGGCTACAAGGTACATTATCTATTAACCATCATTTATAGTCTCTGCACTTGGCTGCTGATTCTCATAGCATTTTTTTCTCTCTCTCTCTAGATCCATCTGAGAAAGAAAGGACCCAGATCTCATAGCCGAAGAGGCCTGCCGGTGCAAGCACTAATGGCGGACAAGTACAGAGTGATTGAGGTTCATGGAAATAAGGTGGAGACGGTCGTGAGCGACTTGCACTTTTACTCAAACTATACTGTGACAGTTGCACCATTCAACAGCAGAGGTGAAGGTCCGCATTCTAAAGTGCATCACTTTACCACTCCAGAGGGCGGTAAGGCCACTTTTTTTATAGCACATATGAAAACCTCTAAGAATGTGAATTCAGATTAGCTGAACTTGTGCTCTTCTGCCATCTAGCTCCTGGACCAATTTCATTTTTGCCCTTTGAGAGCCCATCTGAGACAGAGATCACCCTGCTCTGGGAAGCTCCAGACAAACCCAACGGAGTGCTCACAGGCTACCTGCTACAGTACCATGAAAGTGGGTGAACTATACAGCTGAATAGCGCTTATTTGAGCAGCTCTACAGAAAATATTACTGTGTCAGTGAATGAAGTGCTCCAGTTGTTTCAGTTACAGCTTACATCGATAGATCATAACGAAGAAAAACCTTGTGAAAATCCAAGGTATTGCAGTATGGGCGTATAAATGTATATGTAAGTGTGTTGACACAACCACTCTACAATGATTAAAATCCATCCCCAAAAAACCTAAACAGTCTCAATTATCAAGCGGTTTTGATTTTCTGAACGTCAAATTGCTCAGGCCCCGCCCACGACCATTGACGGACTATCCCATATTAGCATATTCCCGCCCTCAGCCAGTTGTATGCTGTCTGTCATTTTCTTCGCTGGAGAAGCTGGAGCGTCAACAATTTCTCAAAAGCAATGCAGGTGTTTTGTTGTCAGATGTAAAAGTGAATGTTTATTCAGAGCTGGGAGCCCACTGGTCACAACAACCAAGAGAGATACATGTATATTTATACCTTGTAGTTGAGTAAAAAATGAGTACCACTCAAGTCTTCTTCACTGTAGTTGTTTGTACTGATCTGGTCATTGGTTTGTCATCTGATGTCCCCCTTAATGCATTTATAAATAAGTAATCAGGTATTAATAAACACCTTTATAAACCTTTGCAAGGGGAAGCTTATTGTAAAATCTTATTCATTCTGGCGGGTTTGTGTTCTGTCCTCTGTTTAGTTGTGCCTGGAATTGCGAGCCCACAACAGGTGGAATCCATCGATCTGCCCCTTTTTACTGAGTTCAAACTGAAAGGTCTGAATCCTCAGAGCCTATACCGCTTTGAACTTAGAGCTCGCAACGCTGCTGGTGATGGGGAACCGACAGTAAAGGAGGCTGCCACCTTGTTGAATGGAGGTGAAAATGCACAGCCAATATTTCAGCATTTGAATTGTCTACTGTGTTAGCAGGATACAATGTAATATTTTCTTATCTACGATATTGTGACATCTACGTGCGCTCTTTGCAGAACCGCCATCTGCAATCAACATAACTGCTGGACAAACATCGGTTAACGTCAGTTGGGTGCCAGGAGAAAGACAGCGTAACATTGCCTTTAGCTTCCGTTACCTGAAAAAAAGAGGTGAGAGCCTTTTGATCTGCTTTTCTCTGTAATAGTATCATCCTTTGTGTTGTTGATCACCATGATCAAACATTAGCGATGATAGTGCAATCGTAATTCGTATTTGTAGCTAGAGTACATTTTTGCATGTTTAGATGAACACTAAAATGTGTCTAAAATAACAGGGTAGGTGTACTGATCAGTACTGATTTGTGTGGGTTGGAGGTACGAAAAAGTACACTATTTTTGCTGAACTCATGAATGACGATGCTGTTTGTGTGTATGGTAGCGGGTGGTGAATGGGAAGAGTCGGAGAAGGTCAACTCTACGCAGGCGTTCTATCAGCTGCAGGGTCTGACACCAGGCGTTCATTACCACCTGCAGATCATGCCCGGAAACAACTCCTGGGAATTCAAAACAGCTGGACCAGGTACAGGCTAGTAACGACCATCTCTGGATCATTTCATCCGTTCTGTGCTCTCATGTGTTGTTTCTTTCCCAGAGCTGCATGAGTTGCCCAGTAGCTTTGCGACTCAGGGCTGGTTCATCGGACTCATCAGCGCCATTATTCTGCTGCTCCTGGTGCTGCTCATTCTGTGCTACATCAAGAAGAGCAAAGGAGGGAAGTATTCAGGTAACACTCAAAGCACCTCTCACAGTTTGCTAAAAAAAAATCATTACGTGTCTCTCTGGAATATTTGAACCTACTTGATGATAGGAGCCTGATGGTGGTTCGATTGTTTTGACTTTGTAATTTAACCTTAGGATGCCAAAACGTTGACCAGATGGAGGTATTTGCATCAATAATTACAAGAATGTGTTCTTTGTTGAATGCAACACAACTGACAATCTATGTAGCATAACACTGAAACTCCTTATCCTTATACAGAAGGCCAATAATGGCAATATCATCTGAAAATGTAATAATATTGGCAGGATTCCCAGTGTAACCTGCCTTTGGAAAGTGTCTGCTGAACTTGTTGAGCCCTACCAGTAAGAAATAAATGGAACCTTTTAATATTTGATATTGTATAGACTGACAGCCAAGCTGTTAAGTTTAGAGAGCATAAGGTGTGCTGCACGGCCTTGAAAGCAGCCCTCAGATCAAGGAAGTACAACCTAGCATAAGCCTTAGGATCCTCCAGATGTTTCATCACATGATGCACAGGCAAACTGATAGGGATCAAAATGGTCCTTAACTTCTTCTTTAGACCAAACACCTCATCACATTGCAGGTTAAGGCAACCGGGCGATAGTTGTTGTACTCCTCAGGACTGGATTTTTTTAGGAACTGAGATAATAACAGATTTTGTCATGATTCAGTGACATCCCTCGGGCACACACTGGCATTACTATAAAAGCGCACCATCGAGTTTGATTTGTCTGAAGGAAGAGGTGCAGGCATCAGGCACGCCTGAAGGATGGCGACGCAGCATACGGTTCTCTTTTCTGGGAACCGGGGTTGCATATATAACCCCTCATACCACAAATGTAACTTTTTTATGTTTTAGTGAAAGATAAAGAGGAGGATCAGGTCAACGCTGGGGCCCGCACGATGAAAGATGATGCATTTGGCGAGTACAGGTAAGTGTGGTTAGCCGTTTATGTCACTTGTATTTACACCAGCAGTTCTGACATGTCCTGTTGTTTCCAGGTTAATCTCACAGAACTGGTCAGTGGCATGTGTATATGTTTGAGTAAAATTAACGTTTTTGTTTTAATCTATAAATTACTGACAACAGCATGCAATCTCAGGCTTCTGGACCAGACCTCAACTGCGGTAACATATCATTTGCCTTGAGTTGCTCTTGTGCAAGATCAGGGAGGATGAAGAACAGGTCTTAATGGCCCTCTCAGACCTGATGTTCTCGCGACAGCACCTTTATTGCGAAGCCCCTTTAGAAAGGACCACATTCTCAGGCATTATTTGGTGTCTGGATCTCTGGAATCTCGACGTGTGGTTTCTGGACGGGGTGCGGCAGACTTAAGTGGTTTATCACAGGCAGTGATAGACAGTATCACTCAGCCTAGATCCCTCTCTGCTAGGCAGGCTTATGCTCTAAAGTGGGGTATATCCGTTGAGTGGTGATTTTTTACGCCAAGAAGCCCCCTGGAGATGCCGTTTAAAGTGGTGCTTTCTTTTCTGCAGTGAAGGTTTGAGCGGAGACTGTCCCCTTCCACCTTGAAAGTGTATGTTGTCACCATTGCGGCACATTACAACGCAGTGGAAGCCAGGTCCTGGGAAAGCACAACCTGGCCATCAGGACAACAGATGGCTCGCTTTGAGCCACTTGAGCCAGCTGACCTCAAGATCCTGAATCTTAAGAGAGCTGTCTTGCCTGTGCTCTCTTCCATTGAGAGGATGGGAGACCTGCAGGCATTTCCAGTCGCCAAAACGTGCCCTGTATTGCTGATTCTCACGTGATCTTGAGACCCTAGCCTGGAAATGTACCCAAAGTTCCCACCACTCCCTTACAGGATCAGGTAATGAACCTGGAGGAGGCAGACACAGCCCTTGCTTTGCTGTGTCCTGTTCGCTTAAGAAGGGAAAGGCTGTCTCCAAACAGAGGTTGGCTCACTGGCTAGTGGATGCCATCACCTTGGCCTATCATGCGCAAGGCAAAGAATGTAAAGTTCATGGACAATGGGGGAAAAAAATCTAATTAGCTCTGTACAAAATTATTTAAACACCGCTTGTAAGTGCTTAGAAGCATCTGTCACCTCTTTTCTGCAATCTTGACCAATTCCTTGTTTGCAAAAAACTTCCAGATTACTAGTAATATTTGCTTTTTCTTAAATGAGACCAAATATTTTCAATCTGGAGACTGAACAGGCCATTTAAGAACATTATACAACCAATCCCTGAATATATATGTCTTTAGGGGATAGTTGTCCTTTTGTCAAATGATCATCATCTTCAGACTCTGCAACAAAGGCATCACAGTATTTGCCAAAAGGTGCCAGGAAGTCCTTCATACAGTCAAGGGTTGCATTTCCTGTAACAGCAAAGCACCCCCACAACAAGACTAGTCCACCTCCACTTTTGCCAATGGTGTTGCTTTTTTGCCCCAGACATAACAATGATGCATTGGTCCTAAAAGTTCCAGTTTGGTCACACCAGTCCATGAAACACCCAGAACTCAAGAGGTCTATCCAAATGTTAGCATTTACTGGTCAGCCTTTTATGTGTCTTCACAAGTGGCGTTTGGGAATCTGTTCCAACATGAAGGCCATGCTTGTTAAGAGTTCTTCTTAGGCTCTCCATTGAAATGTGTTTTTTTCTCAGTTGCTCAAACCTAATATTCCCCTGTAAATTATTACAATATATTGGGACTGATTCATTTAGATTGCAAGTATGCATGTGCAAAAAAAAGAGGGAAAAAACTGCATTTCTCCTATTTTCTAGCTTGCTTCCTAATCTAGTAGTCAAATAAACAAGGCATTATATTATCAATATTGTTGGCTCCTTGAGGAATTGCTTTTGTTCCTCTTTTGCAAGTTGCTTTGGATAAAAGCGCCTGGTAAATGCCTAAATACAATTATAACACAGTAAAAACATTAAAGTAGTATGATTTTGCACTCAAAATGACAAATAATATGGTAGTACAATAAATTCTGAGAGAAATGTACTTTGAAGTGAGAAAAAAAAAGATTTTGGGTGAATTTTGACCCTGCCATGTAAATGAATCTAATGCTGATTGTTTGTCTCTGCTTTCATACTCACGCTTACACACACACAGATCTCTGGAGAGGTAAGAACAGCTTTCGTTTACTAACTCTGTCGTGACTGGACTCCTGTTTCCTGGTCTGCTGTAATCACAGCATCTGCTCTGTGTCTTCTTCAGTGATAACGAGAAGTGCTCCATGAGTCAGCAGTCCGTCTGCGAGAGCAAACGCAGCAGCAACGACAGTCTAGCCGACTACGGAGACAGCGTGGACATCCAGTTTAATGAGGACGGCTCCTTCATCGGCCAGTACAGCGGACGCAGAGATCCGAGCGGTCACGGCGCTCACGGCAGCTCGGGCGCCACGTCTCCCATCAATCCCAACATGCCTCCGCCCAGCATCAGCTTTCCCACGTCTGTGACAGGATTTCTGGGGCCAAACTAACCGTCCACAGCCACACGCACACATCCTCGACCGTTTGAATGAGGGGCCCTGATGGTATTAGACAGGATATTGATTTCAGGACAGACAGTCAATTACCGAACGACGCAAGAAACGCCGGCTTCACTCTCACGTAACGACGACACACACGCATCCGACAGACACGAATACCGTGCAGGACCGTTGCTTATAACATTCCATCCAAGCACTGAAAACCGTTTACAATGCTCACCTCGCTGCTTCAAGTGATGTTTGGACTGTAAATTGGCCCTCACTGGAAGTTTTTCCAGTTCTCTTGCTGAATTTCTGTAGAATAAGGTGTGATAGACTACAGACACAAGCGGGGAAACGGCATTAAAAACAGCCGTTTGAGAGCGTAGGACAGACTTAGGCCTTGTTCACGTGGCACACAAAAAATCTGATTTGTTTTGAGGATCGACTGCCTGCGCTGATTTGTACAGTCAGCAGAAGTGAAGCTGACTGTTTAGATCGTGTAGTCAGTATCTGGTCTATCTACAGTGCATTGGTTGTTGTAGTAGGTCATGTAATAACGTACAGCAGACGCTCTGTCACAAGAGACATGTTGTGTCCCGAAACCACTATTTACCACGTAGGGAATGTGACAATGCTCAAAAAAAATTATGTAAGCGAGTGATCGAAAATGAGTGAATTTGAACACTGCACACTTTCCTACACAAACCAACGACAGTTCAGGCTAAGATGCATTTCCAGAAATCTCATGAATGTGGTGTGAATTGGATTTTTTGTTAACGTTCAGACTAAACATACACCAAAACAAACCAATTTTGCTGCCTCTCTGAACAATGCCTTATGTAGAGTACATCAGCTGAAATCACTGCAGTCAACAGAAGTCAGGTCTTACAGGCTGAAAAGCGAAAATCTTTTTATATTCGTTATGATTTGAAGACATTCACGATTACAAAACGTTACAATTATTTTAAGTATTGTTTTTGTATTCTTATACACGTTCTTACATTTTTTTATATATATGTATATACATCATATATTTTGTTTCATAAAGGCTAATATATTTGATTTATATCATCATTTTTTTATGTTTATTATTATTTCATTTTTTGCTTGTAATGCATTCATCTTTATGAATTCATGTTTTATAATACAGTATGTATGAACATTATTACTCTGCCATGTGTGTCTCTCTGTCTTAATAATCAAAGTTCAGGGCTTTTAATCGTGTATCATTTGTACTGTCGCCCGAGTGTGTTACCCGAGTACGTTTTTAAAATAATGGTGTTTTTGATGCAATTTATTATGTTAAATCCCTTTGAAGTACATACAGCCGCTGCACTAAAGCCAAATTTTGTGATCTTGACACTAACATATATTTTTCAAAGAAAAAAACAATGACAAAAAAAAATTGATTTCCTGCAGCAATTAACAGCATGAGATGTAGTGCTAGGCTAGTGGATGTAGTGTGAGGCCGTGCCTGTTGTTCCGCCGTAACGCCGAGGCCGAACCGCGTCGGAGAACGCCTGTGCTCGAGTGTCTGTGTCATCCGTCTGTCAGCTTGCAAATATTAATAACACTCAAACATATGTACAGTCAATTATTACTAACAATATCAGTCACACAGTATAATCTATCGCGCGTTCGTCTCATGTCATTGATCGTTCTATCTAGTGCGGGCATTCGTTAATATAAATGTAGCTGGGCTGTTCCTCTCGGAAGGAAATGGCCTTGAACAATATCACGAGCCGCTGCCAGCGTGCCATGCGGGGCAGGCTACAAAAGGACAAATTGATGGTTCATCTTCTGAATGTAAGTCATTTTTTACAACCATTATTTGGTACGTCTTCACCTTCTTTATTACTGTTGCATTTATCCCATATTCATGGTCTCATGTTCAGTTATAGATTTAGTGTTTCAGAGCATTTCCTCCTCTTATTATTATGCTTAATCTGATCTTTAGTTTAGAAAACAGGTCAGAAGTAAAATGCAACTTTGACCAGACTTCTTCTGAATGACAATGTTGTTGTGAGTTTCTTTCAGTGCGTTTGGGGGGGTCTGGGAAGAGCAGTGAAGATGTCATCATCCGTAGAAGTAGAATGGTTTTCAGACATGAATTATGGCTTTGAGTTAACTATAACCTTATTTGTCTCTCTCGCATTTGCCACTCATACAGCATCCTGAATTGTACCGATCGAACGGCTGGTTAAACGCAGATTATTAGGAATATTTACAACAAATGTATGTAAGATTATGTAGCCTGTGTACGCATCAAATCTATTTTCCTATGAAAAGGACTGGAGTTAAATGGGTGGCAAAGCAGTGCATGGCTTTATACGATGAGCTGCGAAAGAGCTAAAGCGAACCTACGCCGCAAAGCACGTCACCACCCTTCCCAGCTCTGTGGGATATCTCGATATTGTATGTGAGCTTCTTCTTAACTCTGCTCTTTCTATTTGTAAACCGAAACACTAAAATGACAATAAAAATGTAGTCGGAGTGGTATTTGATGAGTGATATATGAACTCTGCTGAGAGATGACCGTCGTGACGGATGTAGTGGGAAAGTGACGAGTCGAGCGCGGAGGTTCCTCAGCCTCTGGCCGCAGTGCTACCGTGTGCTGTTTCCAAATACAACTAAATAAAATGACATTGATTATGCAGAAAATACCGTCTGACTCTTTTTGCTTATACATTTCTTTTGTATGAATATGCAATTGTATTTGAGAATATGACTTTCATTTTCTTCTTGCATATCTATTCCACATTATTTCATTGCAGCTGATGAAGGCCTTAAAATAACTACACTTCTTAATACATAACTCATTCATGATCACATAATTGTGCAACCTCAGGAGCCTGAAATACAGGAGCAGCAACAGCTTTATTTATGTTTCGCCGGGCCGTGAAGAAATCTAGAGCTGAGTATCATCAGCATAACAGTGAAAGCAAACACCATGTTTCCTGATGATATCTCACAAGGGTAACATGTAAAGCGCAAAAAGTAATGGCCCTAATACTGAGCCTTGAGGTACTCCATACTGCACTTGTGATTGATATGATACCTCGTCATTCACTGCTACGAACTGATGCCGGTCAGATAAGTACGATTCGAACCAAGCCAATGCACTTCCACTAATGCAACATACTTTTCAAGTCTATTTAAAAGAATATTGTGGTCAATAGTATCAAACGCAGCACTAAGATCCAGTAGCACTAATAGAGAGATACAACCACGATTGGATTTGAGATGGGTCTGTAATTAATTAATTCATTGGGGTCAAGTTGTGTTTTTTTTAATGAGAGGCTGAATAACAGCCAGTTTGATGGTTTTGGGGACATATCCTAATGACAATGACTAATTGATCATATTCAGAAGAGGATCCATGACTTCTGGAAGCACCTCTTTTAGTAGCTTAGATGGAATAGGGTCTAACATACATGTTGTCGGTTTCAATGATTTAACAAGTTTATACAACTCTTCCTCTCCTATAGTAGAGAATGCATGGAATTGTTCCTCAGGAGATTTAAAGCGTATCTGATGCAAAACTGTAGCTGACGGCTGTATGGTTACAATTTTATCTCTAATAGTATCGATCTTGGAAGTAAAGTAGTTCATAAAGTCATTACTGCTGTGCTGTTGGGAAACGTCAACACCTGTTGGTGCTTTATTTTTCATTAATTTAGCCACTGTATTGAATAAATATCTAGGGTTATGTTTGTTTTCTTCTAAAAAGAGATGAAAAGTAATCAGATCTAGCAGTTTTTAATGCTTTTTTATAGGATAGGTAGGTTCACGCCAGACGTGTGAAAAACTTCTAGTTTAGTTTTTCTTCAGCTGCGCTTCATTTTCTGGGCTGCTCTTTTTAGGGCACAAGTGTGCTTGTTATACCACGATGTCAGACTGTTTTCTGAATCTAAAAAATAAAAAGTCATAAAGCAGAACAAGAAAAGACAGCCATGTCACAGGGCCGTCCCAACAACAGCCACACTGCAGTCTCCAGCATGCGACCACTCCTCTAATTACATGACACGCATCGCCTGTTTTTGGCTCAGGTATTTAAAGGGGTCATCGGATGCCCATTTTCCACAAGTTCATATGATTCTTTAGGGTGTTAATGAAAAGTCTATATTATGCTTTGGTTAAAAATTCTCAATAGTAGTGTAAAAAAACACCCTTTTACCTTGTCAAAAATCAGCTCTGCAAAAACTCAACTTATTTTATTGCATGGTCCCTTTAAAAGAAAATGAGCTCTGCTCGCCCCGCCCCTCTCTGATGTGGGATGATGAGCCGTAATGTTTACTTTAGCCGCATTTAGCAGCAAATCTTGCCAACAAGCACATTATTAAGGCCATTCGCAAAGATGCATTAAAAAACCTTCATACTCACTTCTGCTGTGGGTGAAGCTGCATCAGGAACGATTCGACGCATAGACACATATGTAGATCGGGATCGGCACATACTGACTCCAACTCCAATAGATTTATGTGTGCTCCTATCCACGAGGCATCCCATTTCTGCTATACTGGATTGCCTTACCAGCCTGCCTGTGAGGCACCTGTTGTTATGGTCTCCCTCGAAGGTAATGGACAGCTTGACTCCCTCCTTCAGGCCTAGAGTTGAGAGCCACCAACTTGACTGCTGGAAGACAATCCAGGTCTCTTGAAATCAGTCGCTGTGCATTTTCATATGGACTCACTTTGTACTAACCATTGCTGTACCAACCCCAATGGCACATTCTGACTGGCTGGTATCTCACAGTACCTTGCTTCTCTTTGAGGAACTTGTACAGGTACTCCAGGTAACACTAACTGCCTCTGTGGAGTCAGGGATGCTCTCATTGTAATCAAAAAATCAAACTCAAGCCTAGGTATGTCACTACCCTCATGGAAGCTAGACAACTCTATTTGCTGTTTAGAATAGCCCCAATTTCTGCAAGTGGGCTAGGGCCATCTTTGTGTTGCTCCTGGCCTGTTGCTCTGTAGAAGAGCAAACTACCTAATCATCCAGGTAATTGGCTATACATATGCCCTGGCCGTAAAGGAGAATGAGTGCCGCACACATACATTTAGTGAAGGTGCTGGGAGCCAACGACAGACCGAATGCCAGAATACTGTACTCGTAAGCGTTGCACTGAAAGTAGAATCTGAGGTACTTCCTGTGGTCCTGGTATATTGGGATGTGGAAATAGGCATCTTGGAGATCCACTGTTGTGAACCGGCCCTCTTGTCTGATAAAAGGTTAAAAGACTTGAAAGGTAAAGCATACCGAAGGGCAGTCGCTTTAAATGATGGTTGAACTTCCTGAGATTCAGGATGAAGACCCCCATCTTTTTTTTAAATCAGGATATAGGTTGAATAAAACCCCTGTCCTATTGATCCGGAAGGCAGAAATTTTATTGCTCCTTTTCCTAAAAGAACTGTCAGAGACCTGGGGTCTCATTTATAAACTCTTTGTAGATTTTGCGTACGCACAAAAGTTTGCAGATGTATAAAAACCATGTGCCAGTGGTTATAAATGAGTCCCCTGGACTGTGTCTGTCCACTCAAAAACATAAGGCCGGAGGTTGGTAACACTTAAGCCAGACTCACACTAAAGGAGTTTTAAATTCGAATCGATTATGAAATCTGGTTGCAGCGCACACATAAGGAGAATCTTTACAGAATATTTTCCCTCAAATCTTAAACTTGCACACACTACAAGATATTCTACAAGATAAGAGATTCTCCTCATGGTTGTGGTATGTTTTCAACACATTATAGTTTTACTACAAAAACTCAAGAAGCAGTTTTCTCCATCTCCACTATCCAACAGACCCATACAGCAGCTGTTTGAGGCCTCCAAAGCACCATTCCTGCTTTCTGACTCAGACATGTCCTCTGGTTCCAAAGGCACAGAATTTTCATTCCTTCTTAACACTCCAGACGCTGCCACTGACAACTCATCAGGATGGCGGCATGGAGGTCTGGACAATGGAACCCCCAGGTCTTGAGGTTCTGCAGCTCGTTGCTGGGCCTGTAACAACCTGTTCAGGGTGTCTTGCATACCTCACATTTGCTTCTGAAGCGGACCAATGTCCCCTTCTACATACATGTTTGCTGAGGATCCTGTTCAGACCGAAGTGGCAGGTAGCTTCCACCCTCACAGCCGAAGAGGCTCCTTTAAAGGGGTCCTATAATGCTTTTTCACTTTTTGAACTTTAGCCAGTGTGTGGTGAGTATGTTTGGACATAAAAAAGTTAAAAATCTCAAAGTCCAAAGTTTTGGAGAGATTTAGTTTAAAAAAAACAACAACTTTTCAACGTAAACCTTGTCACAACGTAAATCCCGCTTACAGAAATCGTGGGACGAGGTGTGGGATTCGCCTAACTTTAGCGACGTAGCTTTGACAGCCACTTCTGAGGTGCTTCAGCGAGCCGCAGGGTGGCTGGTATAAACACGAGCATTGACTAAAGCAGTGGTGCTTAACTAGCCTCATGCTGGATCTGTTTCAGGCATGAAAATAATTCAATAAATGAGCACAATAATGATAATATCATGTGTCGGCGATCTCGCAGGCTGGCGATAGGACCAACACTACTGTAGCGGATTATTTACTCACCCTCTATGGATCCTAGGTGTATATGACTTCCTGCTTTCAGACGAATGCAATCAAAGTTACTCCTGGCACTCCCAAGCTTTAGAACAGCATAGACTGAACATAGACAAGTGTTTCTCTCCATCATTCCAAAACAAGTCGATCCATAATAAAAAGTGCCTCATATGGCTCTGGAGGGGTCAGTAAAAGCCTCCTTTACTGATCCGATGTGTTTTTGTAAGAAAAATATCCAGAATTAAAGCATAAGAATCACTTTAATCTAGCTTGCACAGTTGTACACGGGACTTGCTGCTTTGTGAAGGGGCGTGGCAGGACTGATCAGTGGGATCAGTGGGACTGCTAACCAATCACAACACTTTTTTTTCAGAAGGCGGACCTTCATCAAACCTTGAACTAACCGAGTTTTAGTGCACCCCCAAAAGTAAATAAAGATTTTGTAAAAGAGTATAATAGGGCCCCTTTAATCTCAATACACACTTCTGTAAGCCAGTTACAACAAAAAACACAAAACAAAACCTTACCGTCAAACAGCTCTACCGATGGCTAAAAAAAGGCAAAAAAGAAAAAGCACCTGTATTTATAGACAATAATTGCAAGCAGGGCTTGTTTGATATACCACCTCCTGACAGTTCACCCTTAGCAAGGCTGACCCATACTGTGGCACGTTGACTGAGATGAAACAGAATGTTTGATTAGCCGATAGGACACCAAAATGTGTTACTATCAAATTATGCCTGGGCCATGTCTCAGCTGTGGCAGGTGTTCTTCTAATGTCTGTATGGTTTCTTTTGGCCCAAGACACTGCGATATACTTCAACATCCCCACAACCCTACAGAGCACCGCTGCTTTGAAGGACTGATGGATATGACTTTCTTGGCATGAATGGCTCATTTCCACCGAGCGGTACAGTATGATACTATTCAGGACAGAACACCCTGATCCACCTTGTTTCCACTACCAACAGTATTCTTACTTGATAGGCGTGGTGTATGCCGGAAAAAAAAAAAAAACACTACAAATGTGCCCAGTGTGCCTTAGAAGGCTGAGACCATTTCCACACACAGCGCATCCTTTTGCTAGACAAAAAAATAAATAAATAATAAAAAACACATTTTTATTTGCATGCTCTAGGTTTTGTGATGTTTGCATTGTTTCAGCACTACATCTTTAAAGGGTTCATCAGATGCCCATTTTCCACAAGTTGATATGATTCTTTATGGTCTTAATGAGAAGTCTTATTATTCAATAATAGTGTAAAAAACACTCTTACCTTGTCAAAATCAGCCCTTTTTAGAGTGACCCGTTCTGTTGCATGTTCCTTTAAATGCTAATTAGCTTTGCTCCCTCCGCCCCTCTCTGCCATGGGATGATGAGCTGTAATGTTTACTTTAGCTGCAAAACTTGCTAACTAGCACATTATTAAGAAAGGCCATTTGAAAAGATGCATAAAAACCCTTATCTTCACTTCTGCTGTGGGTGAAGCTGCATCACGAATGATTCACACGAACAGACACATATGTAGATCGGGATCAGCGCTTTCATTTGAAAAACGAATGTTACGTTAATCCTCTGTGTCTTCAGCGGCTCAGATGTCAGGAGTAAATGATGACTGCTATGTTCATTATTACATCCAACAACAGAACACCTCAATCGCTCAATTAGAGTCACACAATGGCGATTGGAGTCGGACTGTTTCAGCTCGGTGAGGGCGGGGCTAAGGTAAGACACTCATGTCAATCAACTGCCGTGGGAGGGGCCTCTGTCTGTGTGTCGTCACACCCACAAGACGCTGAGAATGACCTGATTTTAAAAAGGGGATATTACTTTTAAAGATGATTTTTTTTTTTTTTTTATCATTGTAGGGTGGTTGTGTACACAAACTGCCAACACACATTAATGTTCAAACAACATGTAAAAATGAGTTTCGCATCCGATGACCCCTTTAAGCATGACATGCACAACATGTTCCTTAAATGAACCTTTAAATACAATAGACTTGATGTGATTGTGCCATGAGAATTTTAATATTTCAGTACAGACTGCAACCAAGCGTAACACAGTCAGGTAGATTTCTGTTCTGATGAGAAGAGGAGAACATCTGAAACGAGATCCGAGACAATCACACAACTCACTGTTATACAAACTATCTGAAGTCTAAAAATATAGTCTGCTCCAATATAGATATATAAAACATCACCACACTTGAGAAATGACCCATTCTAACAAAAATAGTAGATTGATTGAGTAGATTGAACAGATCCTTGATCCATTTAACAAAAGAAAAATGTAACAGCGAGTCCCTGATAAAAATGTTATAAATAAATAAAAGAACGAACAAAAGAATGCCAAAACGCATTTAACTGTGCCTTCTGCACTGAAACATGATCTCAGAGAGAGACAATCGTTCTGGATCCACGCATAATAAAGTGTTTCTGTGTCAGAGGTGCGAGATGCATTAAAACCCTGCCAATTAACATGATATTAAAGCTGAAAATAAAAGCAAAAGAGAGTAAATGAAGCTCTGAGATACAATGAGTGTCTGGTGATCTCTCCAAATATTCTCAAAGAGAGAAGCACAGGGCTGATGAGCGGTTTACGGCGGACTGAGATCCCTGAGAGTGGAGGGCCACTGATTCAGAGTCTGCTTCCTCCCTGAGCTTGAAAAAGGTTGACTTTCACATTACGTCCAGTCTTTCTGGGCGTTTGGTCTCTCATTCCGGGACGACTGTTGTCTTCCCGGTCGCTTTCCTCGTCGTCTTGCTCCAGCGTGTGCCAGTCGTGTTTGAGAGGGGTGAGCTCTGGAGCAATCACATCTCCATCCTGAAACACATTCACACACGCACCAGTGTTATACTGCGGAAGGAAACACAAGAACTCTGGGAATCAACTGACTCTCACTGTAGGGACAAATAACAGTGTACAAGTTCACCAATACACTGATAACGACCAAAACTAACCAGATGACTGAAACCAGCCATATTACTGATTTACGTGCAGAACGAAAACACTTTATTTAACAGCCCTTGTAAAGCCACATTTACAAGAATAATCAGGTTATAAATGATTTTCAAACATAACCTCACAGAGATGGCAGCATCCAGCCAATGCAACATGTCTTATTCACTTCTACATAATCGCAACTGTAATATTCCCTGATGCGTTTAGGTTTTGCATCACGATCAGTGTGTGTGATTTTTGTCTACATACTTACTTTACTATATTCTATTCATACTATAGTCATTCTCAATTGATAAACACTAGGGATGCACGATATGAAAATCTTTTACCGATACCGATAGCCGATAATTAAGTCCTTCTTGTGGCCGATACCGATACGTTCATATTTTTATATGATAATTTTGTGCACCCAGGAGAATACAAAATCTGAGATGAACTAATGAAATGTACATTACTGTATATATCTGGGTCTAACAATCATAGCAAACATCAGTCCTGACTCTTCAAAAATGTTTTTATTTTTTGTGTGAGGCACCACAATTCTAAATAAATATAATGCTTTGACATTTGTCAACCTGGAAAAAATGAAAAGTGCATCATGGAGTAACGTCAGATGAGCAAATGTCCGTTAAAGCTTCTTATTGATCATATTATGAATGTGTGCAGCAACCAAATCGTACAAGACGGGGAATAAAACATCAGAATCCCTTAATAACATTGAAAGCACTGCCAAGGTGGAGAAACAGCTTATCATAGCTGTACAGGAATAACCATTTTAAATAAATTTAATAACAGAGCTACTGCAAGCGATTTTTAATGCTGGAAATCCATTTATCCTTTGCTGAAACTTCCGTGTCTTTATGGAGAGCGCAGGTCATGGTTGCTTAGCAACGGCAGACGCCACAGCAGAGCAGAGCAGGCCACAGAGCGGTTTGGAAAGAGAGAGAAAGCGGCGCGTCTAGCGTTTTCCACGCGTTTTAGGCGCGACATGTGAACGGCCCCTAAAACAGATTCACCGCGATGACGACCTCTGAAGTGAGATATAAGATTTGTTGTGTTAAAACTTGATGGCTTTTTACCTCCTCTCAGAATCCTTGCTAAACATGTGTTGCAAATAGCAATAGCATCGTCCTCCTCTGCCACCGAGAAAAACTTCCAGACCTGCGAAGACGATGGTGACGACACAGATGATGACGTATTACACGCGACAAAGGCCGAGAGTCACTGCAGTTTACAGCGGCGGTCACTTGCACTCGGAAAGCAGATGAATCTCAGATAAACCAGACTGATTGGTTGATTTACCAGCAAGAGTACTTTATCGGATCGGGTTTCATTTATTTATCGGAGCAATAAAAATGACGTCATTTTTACCCATATCGGTCGATAATTTATCTGTCCGATAAATATCGTGCATCCCTAATAAACACAATATATAAAACCCTGTCTTCGAAAACTGAAATATACTGAATGAATCCATCACTGAAAGTAGATTTGAAAATAATGGTGAAACCTGAATGATTTGTAAATTGTAAATGCAGAGTCTTGCCTGTGGTTTGGAGAAGTTCCTGTCCATGCACCACTGGACAAAGTACTTCTTGGCCGCTTCTAGGCTCTTGTCATCGGTCTTCTTACAGTAAACCCTGATCAGCTGCTCCGCAAAGTGCTCTGGCAGGAGTTTGGACACCTGTTATACGATACAGACATCAGGAAATTAGTCCATTCAAGGCTCAAACGTACAACGTCTTTCCTCAAACGACACGGACTAGAAGCAATGCAACATAAACATACATACACCCTCTGGTGATATTAAATAAATCCAACTGTCTAGGCATTTGTTGGGTCACTGAGAGAACTGCCCACATTAGGCATATGACCGTATCAGATATTCATGTTGTGATAATTGGTGAATGTTTTATCATAGTATATGCAATAAGTTACAAAAAAAAAAAAAAAAAAAAACCTCTAAATTTTTATTGTTAGTGTATGTTAACTAATGAATTAACTAATGTTAACTTATGAAGGCTTATTGTAAGAACAACACAGCTATAAAGAATCAGAACATTTCAATCAGTATCTAGGGTATGTCGTACTCCAGAAAAAAAAAAATGTAAAAAAACAAAAGTTTGAGAGCAACAGCCTATAGAGTAGCGGTGATAATGTCGAGTGTTGATGTGTTTCTGGTGGCTGATAGCCGCAGTACAGACAGATTCATCTTCTGGAGCGTACCTGATTTTTGCGGATCTTGATGGCTTTGGTGGGATCTTTCTTGCAGTAAAAGTGGACACTGTTGATGGGGTTCTTCTCCTTCATTCCATAATCCATGTTAATGACCTACAGGACAAACGTTTAGAAAACACTAGAATTAATTTAAACAGCACTAAGATGATTCTTTCATTATACACAGTTGCTGTAATCTCATATTAACTGAGAGACTAGAGTTCTGGTTCAGAGCAGGTATTGATGGCTGTGATCTACATTGTGTTTATTGTTGATGCTGGAGGTATGTTGAGATCTCATTGGACAGCAGTAATACGTCTGTGATTGTTGGACAGATGCCAGTCACCAATCAGATTCCAGAAGCCCATTTCATGACCCACTTCATAAAGTCCATTTAAAACAAGACAAACTTTAGGTTGGCCTACAGCCTAGCTTGAAAGTTTAAAGCAGCTGTAAAAGATTAAAGTTTCGAACCTTATATAGACAGACAGATAGATTAGATCAGCGGTTCTCAACTCCAGTCCTCACATACCCCCGCTCTGCATATTCTGCATGTCTCTCTTAGTGAACACACCTGATTCAGATCAGACTGGAATTGAGAACCGCCGGATTAGATGATTAGTCTTTCTCAAGCCAAACTAATAACAATCACAACTGTAAGCTTATAATAATGGTTTAGAATCTGCGCTGTCAGAAGAGTCCTCCAATGTTTAGGTAACACGACAAACGTACACTAACTACAAAGTCGTCTGCTCTGAGGTTGGCGTTTGTGCCGCTGGGTTTGGAGCGGGCCACTTCCTTCGCCCAGTCCAGCAGTTTCTCCTGCAACAGATCACAGACGTCACTTCATCAGCAACAACTCGTTCACTCCACACACACACACACACACACACACACACACACACACACACACACACACACACACACGCACGTCACTGTCTTTAACACTAGTAATAGCAGTAATGAGCATCTGCGCAGCGGTTGACCTGTGAGGCGTCCACATGCGTCTCCGGCGTGGTCTGACCCACACACTTATACAGCCGCCGGCACACGATGTTGTTGAGGATGGAGCGCGCCTCAGACAGCTCCGGCTCACACGAGTACAGGATCTGCTCAAAGATGTGATCTGAAACAAGAAAACACTTCCCTAAACAAATCATTCAGCATTCGCATCTTTCAGCACTAAAGAACGTCAACATTTAGTTCAACAGTTTGCTCTCTAATCCTGGAAGACAGCAGGGGCTGCATGACGTTCACACCTGTGCTCGAACAGGCAAATACAAGCAAAATTACGTCAAAATGTCCATCTTGTGGAGCACTGACATAAACACAGTCCACATGTCATACGTAAGGGATAATCAACGGTTTGCCGTGCGTTAAAGGATTTTTTTTTTTTTTTTATTATTATTATATGCAAGGTGTACATAAATTGGGATCACAAACAGGGAAAACAAATAAACAAACAAACAGACAAGACAGGCAAAACAAAACCAATACAGTCAGGAACTAACAGATGTGTGCGTTTGTGTGTGTGTGCGTGTGCATGTAAAGGTAACTGGGTGGACGTGTGAGAGAAAAAAAAAAGATATATATATGCAAATAATCATACATACATAAACATGTATAAATCAGTATAAGAAAACAAATAACAGATATAAATAAAACAAATGTAAAGAAATCAATCAGTGGTAAGGAGTGACTACGAATACTACTACTACAACATCTACTACTACAACTACTACTTCAACAACCACAACTACTACTACAATAACTGCTACAACTACAACCACAACTACTACTACAATCTCTACTACTACGATAACTGCTACTACATCAGCAACTTGAATAATGACAATGGTAGAAATACTTGATAATGATGATAGGATAACAAAAGGACAAATCAGAACAGTAATAATAGTAATGATAACAAAAGTATATGTAATGATAGTAATGAAGAGGTGAGGGGAGGTTTGGGAAATCAGGAAGGGGACAAATGATAATAATAATAATAATAATAATAACAAAAGTATAAGTAATGATAGTAATGAAGAGGTGAGGGGAGGTTGGGAAATCAGGAAGAGGACAAATGATAATAATAATAATAATAATAATAATAATAATAATAATAAGAAGAAGAAGAAGAAGAAGAAGAAGAAGAAGAAGAAGAAAAAGGAAAGAGCAGCAAAAAAAAAAAAATTTGAAAAAAGGAACAAAGAGTAGAAATAGAAGTAGAAGAGGAGGAAGGGGAAAAAACATAAGACGCTAAAGGAAAATAATATTAATAATGATATTAATAATAATAAAAATAAAAATAAAAGAATGGAAAGAAATATTACAATAATAATAATAATAGTGGTGATAATAAGATTGAAAGAGGTAAATAGTGATAATTATAATATACTCATATTGATAGTAATAATAAAACAACATTAATAATTATATGAGGAGGTGGAAGTTATATGATCAGTGCATAGTGTGTGTCAGTTGTTTGGGATGCATTAAAAAGGTATGATGTTTAGCATGGAACAGTCCAGTGCAATACCCAGGCTGCCGTGCCCACATCACCCTTGCCCTGCGAATGTTTTTTTTTTTTTTTTTCTCTTTCAATGTTTTTTTTTTTTCATTTTTTTTCATTTTTTCTCCCTTTTCCCCTTCCCTTCTTTTCTTTCCCTTCTTTTCTTTTTTTTTTCTTTTCTCTTCCTTCACTTATAAATAAAAGAACTGAACTAAAAAAAAAAAAAAAAAAAAAAAGGATAATAGATATACAAATTAAGAGAAACAGCAGAAATAGAACGAATAGAGTAAATAGAACAAGAGGGGAAATAAAGCAGTACGTAAAGGTTTTTTTTTTCTTTCTTTTTTTCCCTCCCTCCCCCTTTCTCCTTCTCCCCTCCCTCCCCTCTCCCTTCCCTTGGATATTTAATTTAAGTATTAGACACCGTTTCTATCGTTAAAGGATTTTAAATGCACGACGTGGAGGCTAATAACCGCCCGACGCGAAGCGGAGGGTGGTTGCCTCCGCGAAGTGCATTTTAAATCCTTTAACGCACGGCAAGCCGTTGATTATCCCACTTATTCCATGGTCATTTGCGAAGTTATAGACAAATTAAAACTATGATTGATATTTGCAGCGCTTCAGATCAGACACAGAGATTAAATAGTCCGGTAAGATCACATTTATTTGAATGAAATATAGCATTTGTTTCAGTAGATTATCGATCGAACAACGAGAGAGTGTGAAGGCAGATGACAGTTGTGTGTGTGTGTGTGTGTGTGTGTGTGTGTGTGAATGTGCGTGCGTACCTGCATGCTGTGCGTCTCTCTCTACAAACAACGATTCATTCAAAAACAGCCGTTTTACCACCCAGTTGCTGAGGAATATAATGTAGCGATCTAGTATCTAGGCTATTTTAATAAGGATCGCAGGCAAGCGCTGACAATAAGTTTATGTATGTGCGTAGCACAATGCGATCTCCCTCTCTCTCTCTCTCTCTCTCTCTCTGTGCTTTTGCGTGCATCAATTAAAGCAGCGCATTAATATAGAACGGTGATTAAACTGACTTGGAACTACCTGTGCATTAAACGGTTTTACTGCACACCTGCCAGCCAATCAGAATCCAGTATCCAGACATTCCATGGAATAAGTGAATGTAAACAGCTGAGAGAAACCCATCAATAGATCTTATAAACAGGATGTTGGTCATGTCACCCTCCCCTGCATTCGACACATCGTCCTTCAGCTTCTCTTTGCTCTGATGATAATCTTTGCTTTGATAATTGTTTTGTATTTACTAGTTTACTTATTTTACAATATTTAAATTCTAATTACAGATCAAACTAACCAACAGATGAACAAACATACTAATTAGAGCTGTTGATTTAACACATGATTCATTTTGGATAGAAATAACATTCAAACTTGTAGGCTGAAAATTCAAGATATGAGGGCAAGAACACCTCTGGATGGGGTTGTGTCTTATATATTATATAATTAAACAATATCACACAAGCAAGAATGCTGTTGTTTTTTTTTTTTTTTACCAAATATCTGCACAATTCCAAATGTTACATTGATTTAATGAAAGAGTTCAATAATAAGACCGTAACATCAGTGTTGTCACCATACCAACATTTTGACTTCAAACGATACCCAACAAATACAACAAAACAAAGGCACAAATGAAATACGCTTTATTTCTTCCTGAATTCCGTTTCATTTTTTTTACCAAGTTTTCATTTTTTCTTTTAATTCATCTAGACTTAATGATCAAAAAGTATGTCTAACTAATTGAAATCAAACACAATTTAACATTATTAAAGTTTAACAAAAAATACATTAAGTAGTTTATTATATTATTTATTTATGTGTTTTTTTCAGAAATACCGAAATAAATAATTTCTTGTAAATATATTCTGGTAAAAAAAAGTTCTGGAAAATGTTCCTTAAGCATTTTCCGCTTTGCAGTAATCATATATGGCCCTAAATAAGCTGTTGTACTGAATACGGCTCTAAAAAAAGCATTCCTAAAGTATCGTCTTAGTAAAATGAGGAATCGTACTGTTTTTAAAAGAAGGGTATTGCAAAAATATTTTTAGTAGCGGTATTTTCTAACGCTGCATTGATGGCACATATTCTCTCAGAGACTAATCTATTTCAACTAGATGTGCTGATAACGGTATATAACAGTCTAATAGTCTTAATCATTGTAATTTCAGGCCTATAATCCCCTGGACCGCCAGATTATTTCTTTATCATCACGGGACGTCATTCACTACCCTCTCCTATTTTTTCTAGTTTGGCATCAGCTTTCTTAGTATTCCTCAATCTATTCATTATGAACAAAACAAGAAAAAAAATTATAATATATAGAAAAATAATAATATATACAAAAAAAATAATAATTCTGTGATGTGCCAACTTTATGGAATTAACAAGCATTTGCATATTCATATTTAAGATTATGCATTATTAACTGTATTATGAATATGTCTTATGAATTATTATATTTATATCATTATTAACATTTTGAGAATGCGTATTCAATGCCCTAGCAGTTTTAACAAGAAGTACTTCTTTGTAAATGTGCTTTTTTAAAGATTAGAGGAAGTTTGGGTTGGTGGGCAAACGTGTAAATGAATAACACCTTTTATATTTATTTGGTCTTGAGCTGAGACACGAGTAATGTGCTCTTAATCAAAATTAGCATCGAAAGAGACCTACAGTCTTCCTGTTCTGTCTGGTTTTAGAGTATAAGTGCTAACCCTGTACCCCTTGCAGATCGGAGATTTCCCCCTTATTACTTCTCCTTTCTCTCCGCTCTCTCTACTCTGATACTGGCTGCACCTACACACTTCTATTAGACTTACTTCTCCCTCTACTTTGACTCCAGTTGACCGTATGCACAGAGTGAGCTTTAGAACTTCTGCATAAAAATAAGCCAGCTAGTAAACTTCTGCTGAAGCTCATTTAATATGTGCTGTATATAGGTGGACACTCTTGAGACTCCTCGACTGCCTGGTTCTTATCAGAAACTGAGAAAAATAATCATTACAATATTGTAAATAATGATAGCGGCATGAACATTCAGTTTCATATTATTTAACAACATTTCATTTAAATCCCAAGAGAGAACCTGCATAGTTCTACATTTAAATGCTGACAGATGAACACTATCATAACATGCTTAGGCTAACGTTAGCCAGCTAGCGATACTTCTCTTCAAGGACATCTTAATCACATTCTTGATCATCAGTAACTTGCCTTCATACTCATGAACATGTTTTGAAAATCTCACTATAATTTAAAGCCTTTATTATTTTCCAACGCTACAAATAAAGTTCACTTCAAGGACTAACTTTTAATTTCTAAAGATGGAAAAAATGCCTTTTCATGATAAAAAATGATATGAAATGACCCATATAACCAACAGATGGCGGCAGAGCATTAATTATTATGCAGCCGTCATTTCAACTCCCTATATTTTTCAAGACGTCTTTCTTTTCGATTTATTCTAAAATTACTAGTGTAATAAACTGTAGTACTTTTACCGCACTGAAGTGTATAGTATCGCAAGAGCAGAAAGTCATTAAAACAAATAAATAAATAAGCTCAGTCACAAACAGCCTATGAGGGTGAATTATTTAAACACTTATATATATAGTTCACTACAAATAAGATAAATATTAATGGTATAATAATTAAATAATGCACTCAATATGAATCGATAGGAATTTAAAATATTTCATCAAATTTAACAACTACATCTTTTAAAGCTATTAAATAGCCTATATATTTAACCAACACAAACGTGTTACTGCTGTAGCTTTGTGACTGAATTTAGTCTGAATCAATTAAGCTCTTTTTTTTGTCATCGGTTTGTCAGATGTTTGTCCGGTTATCACTGTCAATCATAGCAATCACTCATAATGCATATTTAGCCCATTTACTCGCTTATTTTTTAAACTGGCATTTGTCATGCTTGAAACGGTATACATGGATGTTTGGTCCACTTTTCTTGGATTGTGAATGGATTATATGGAGAAAATGAGGACACTCCTATTACAGCACAGTACAGCTGACCGGAAATGACTGAGCCGGCTTGACTAAAACAAGGAAGTAATCCGTGCATATGCTCAGTTGGCTTTAAATCTTAGATTTTTAATTCAACTTTGATTTTAATTATAATTTGACTAATTAGACTACATTTGATTAGACTTTATTTGATCATTAAATTAATATGTTTATTTCTTATAATCAAAATTCCATTCATGAAATTAACAGTCATTAATAACATGACTATTGTTATTGCTGCTATTCTTTTAATTGTTCATTTATTTTTATACTCAAATATATATGTCTTTTGAAAACTTTGAATAAACTTAAAACCTTTTTAACCACCACCCGTCTGACGTGGAATCAATCATTTTTTGCATCAGTCTGTTTTCTGATTAATTTTTTGTCAAAAGTGTATAGGGTCGCAAAAGACCCAAGGAGTGTAATAGTGCAAGTATATTTTTTGTGTGCAAAAAAAATGTTAATATCTGATGACTCAATACATGCAATTCACCTTTAGTCCTCGAGGTGGCACTGTTTGATGGACAATAATAAATAACTCAAATTGAACCCTTCTAAGTTTTTAAAGGTAATGAAATATGTCTATTTTATTCTTCTGTAATGGTTCTTACAATATCAAGAGAGTCTCTGGCTATTGCAGCAGTTAGAGATCCATCTGTGCTGGATATACATGTCCAGCTCACTAAAGACCCAAATATGTAATAATGATTGGCGAAACAGTCGTGCATTTAAGGGTTAAAGACGGTCAATTGAACGAATCAGTTGAATGAATGTCTCACTCACTGCCACCACCTACTGGGAGTTAAACAAATAATAATAAATCAAATTAAACAACACATCATGTAATAACTTAAAACTAAAATGCAACAGTATTAAGAGTTAAGGAAAAAGATGTGAGAAATATGAGTTTATCATCAGTATGGGCAGTGTGTGCAGGACGCACCTGTGAGTTTGGTGTAGGCCTCCATGTCCTCTATAGCTGAAGAGATGCTGAAGATCTTCCCAGAGGAGCCCTGGATTCGAATGTGAGGATCGGCCTTGACAAACGCCTCCGTTATCCTGAGCAAACAACCAGCACAGAACACCTCCATCAGACTGAAAGCTACACCAGTGACGGCGTGTTGAGAAATGATGCTAATACACACATGGTCTCAATGATGTTGCCCACTTTGTGCTGATACGCCCGGCGATGGAGGCAGTTACGAGTGTGGAACATGTCATACAGATTGCCAACTTCCTGTCAACAGTAGAACAATTGGTAAAAATCTAAATCAAAAATGCTTTTTTATTTCCTTGAAATTCTGACTGATACGGAATCACACCTGTTCATTATCCACATAAAAATTAAACCAGTCATCAAACTAAAGCGAACTAAAGACTCCAGGTGGCTTTAGAAATATTATGAAATATTATTGCAATTGAAAATAACAGTTTTGCCATGTTGCCATGTCCACTTATTTCACTCATTTGAAACGAGCATAATCTGCATGAATAAAAAGCTAAAAAAAAAAACAGCATTTACTCAAAATAGAAATCTTTCTTTGCTATTACTTTTATCAATTTAACACATCCTTGCTGAATAAAAGTATTAATTTCTTTCAAAGAGAGAAAGAAAGAAAAAAAATGACTGACCCCAACAGTACTAAACATTTCATAAATAAAATCAAAAAAGGATAAAAAAGGAAGGAGCACTGAAATGGGTCAAGCACTGTACCATAAACTAAATCAATAAATGTAGACAGTATATCAACTGCAAAAAGTACCTTATCTCTGGTGCAGATGTGTTTCTTTCCTCTGACTTCACACACTCGCGCGAACTTGAGGAAGCGCTGGTAGTCAAAGTTGTTCTGGATGCCGAGGTGGTAGCAGTCCCTGAACACGCTTTCAGTTAGCTGAATGAGGATTAGCGACGCCGAAAACAACATTAGCCTGATGTGAATCGCCTTACCGTGCAAAATAATCCCACTTATCCACATCAATGCCATTTCTTTTGTTTGCTACGATCTCATAGAGGAACGATTTCTCCAGCGGCCTGCCCTTATATTGCCACTGCAGGGTTGAGAGAACACATACTTTCAGAAGAGTCACATATGACACACATAGACACACATTAACACTGCTCACAAAAAAGTCATGTCTAAAACTGCAGTTGTTTCTGAAGTGATGGCTCGATGAAATCAAGTAGAGGGAAAAACCAGAAGCCATGAGGCTAGATGTTACTGACAAGTTGACAAGTCATCTTTTTGATCAGCTAATTTCATTTCAGTCTGTTCATCATAGTAAGTGAGCACATGGCTTCAGCAGTCTTGGATTCAAGCGGTGCAAGGTCTACTAATGCTGTTTTACTGTATGGCCAAGAACAAGGAAGCTCACTGAGGTTTGGAAAGGTGTGAGAAATGAAATGAGTGTTTCCATTGAAACACCGGCTTAGGAAAGTTACCAAATAATACTGGGGAAAAAAAGGTAATGTAATTAACGTAATGTAAAATAAAACAGCCTTCACTGTAAGAATTAAACATGCTTTGTTTCTTATAAAAACTACAAAAGTCCCTCTGTCAAGAGCAGTGAGTGATTTTGTCTTTGTCTTTTGTTGTGTGATGAACATTAAGCTCAGAGACGGCAGAAGGAATATTACTTGTGGCCGCTTTAAGAGCTGCACTGATCCGATATACTGTTACACACGGGTTTTCATTCTCAATTGTTCACGTTCATTTCAGACAGAACTGATGAAGGTTTACACGAATAATCACCAAACGCCACATTTTAACACATATTTGCAGGCATGTTCAGGTACGCATCTTAAGCTAAACGTTCACTTTACTTGTCCGTGTTCAGTCTCTGAGCGCATACACAGAGCAGCGCTTTTAAAAACACAACATCAAATAAACATTAATAAATCAAGCACGTCCTATTTTATGTAAGTCACGTTACATGATTTTACTGATCTGCATGTGAAATTAGGCTTTTATAGAGAAGTGAAAGGGTGTGGAATCTGGATATTGCATTTTTTTTTATAATCGTTTGAAGCCGAAATTGAAACTGAATTTCGATTAATTACACAGCCCTATTTTAACCTTGCATTTTTTTTATTGAACAGCAAAAACAAAGCTCTACAAAAACCAGACGTTCATGTCAAACTATGTTTTGGTGTGACATGTTTTAGCGGGAGGCAGCCGCCGATAATGACGTACGTACCGAACTGTCCGAGCCGGAGCTATCCAGCGGTCCGGCGATCTGCTCCTTAATGAAGATGAGGTCGTCTGGAAGAGTCAGCCCGTGCTGGACCATCACCTCCTCCAGACCGTTGACCTTCACCAGGTGATCAAACATCTGAACCGAGGCCACCTCATGCTGCGGAGGAAAACAGCACACATCAGTTTTAGGTGTTCGTGTTACTGGCTGATCACATCTACAGCTGGAGATGAACTCACTGGACCTACAGACAGATGCAGGAATACATGCGTTTCTGTCATCTGTGTGTCAACTGGTACAACCTCCACACACAAAGACATCTCTTACCTCACTCTCCAACAACTTAAACTAGATTCTTGAAAATACATTTCAAGAAATCAGAAATTTATTTTTATTAGATTTCTTGAAACCTAGGTTTATAACATTTAGCACAAATCTAATTCCACACAAGGTCAGCTGTTAAAGTGATAGTTCACCCAAAAATGAAAATCTGTCATTAATTACTCACCCTCATGTCACTCCAAACCCACAAGACCCGAAAGTTCATCTTCTGAACACAAATTAAGATCTTTTTGATGAAATCCGAGAGCTTTCTGACTAGGGACTTTATCATTCATAAATCTGCCGTTGTCCACAAAAAGCAGCAATGGACCTCATTCCAGCAGATTTCCAGCAAAATAAAAGCTGAGAAAAAGCAAGAACTCCATCAACATTCATACATGTTAGTATTGTTAGTATTGTAATTTACTGTTGTTCTGTAAAATAATAATGATAATAATAATTACAGCTGTTCTATTGATACATTATAACATTCACACATAGTGCTCAAAATGGGATCTGTAATATTTTCTGTTTTAAAAGAAGTCTCTTCTGCTCAGCAAGGCTGTATTTATTTTTACAGTAAAAAACACGTTTCAAGAAAAAATTTTTTTTACATTTACATTTACTCATTTAGCAGACGCTTTTATCCAAAGCGACTTACAATTGGAAATACAACAAGAGATTCATCCTATTTTACTAACTTATTAATATTAAGTTAAGTATGCCTTATTGGTATAATGTCTGCTAGAATACTAAAAATGGTGTTAAATAAATATTCTTAAATCATTGTTTTGTAATTGACTTCTTTGAAAAGCAAGACAATACAGAAAAAAAAATCACATTTTGGCTACTTTATATTAATTTTTGCAATGGTGAAAAAAATGTTCAGTATTCGGTCCCAGTGTTTCATGTTGTTAAATACACAAGTATTCTTCTCGTAGCTTCATAACATTACGGTTGAACCGCTGATATCACACAGACTATTTTGTCAATGTTCTTGGTGCTTTCCTTTCTGGACTCTGAACGTGTCAGCTGTGTTGCCGTCTATGGAGGGTCAGACATCTCTTGGATTTCATCAGAAATATCTTCATTCGTCTTCTGAAGATGAACAAAGGTCTTACGGGTTTGGAGCAACATGAGACTGAGTAATTAATGACAGAGTTTTCATCTTTGGGTGAACTCTCTCTTTGACTGAGCACAAACTAACAGAACTAGAGCAATGCAGTCAAGATAGTCTTACACTTACAATGGTTACACTTTATTTTAAGGTGTCTTTGTTACAGTGTAAATATACATTTAAGTACTGAGTGATATTAATTAGCTACATGCACTTACCATATGGTTAGGGTTTGGCTTAAGGTTACTGGCATGTAGTTATGCAGAATTAATTATTATGAACACACGTACCTTCCATTTTTCACCCGGTCGAACTTTAGGGATGAACATGGCATCAAACATATGAGAAAACGGGCCATGACCTGAACAAAACACGAAAGGCTATTTTAAAGAATGAAGATGCAAAGCCATTAAAGCCATTAGAATGTGCATTCTGACTTGGGAAATCCGATCTGCTCATTTGAATGCTGAATGATGTCCAGTCACTGGCCTTGTTTCTGGTTTGTGGTCAAATTTTGGAAATGCAGCCCAAAGTGAGTCATCAGATCTGAGAAAGTATCCTGATTACGAAGATGTTCTTTTAAATCAATAATTTCATGATTTGATTATAACGAGCATGAGTCACTTGATGGGTTGTGACTTGCAGCTTCTCTTGATGGTTCCAGAGAATCCCAGTTGAGCAAGATGACTGTGAATGTGAATGTGTTTTGCCGTAAGATCTCTCCTGTTATGATCCGATCGTGTGCGTCACTCACCCAAGTCATGGCACAGGCCAGCGATCTGCACACACAGGACATCTTGCTTTGTAATGAGGAGCTCTGGCTGCCTTTCATTGAGAGCCTGGACCAGACATCCGGCCAGATAACCCACCCTGCAGCGAATAAACACAGAGCCACACCAACACATGAGAAAAGAAACCAATCCAAACCGACTCCAACGCATGCTGTTGAAATACTGTGCAAGACTCGTTTGTGCACGATATCTGTCTCCACGATCTGCTTTTGAAAACATATGGTAGTATGGTGCTACGGAGTGCCTCCGTCTCTATATACTGTACAACACCACACTTATTCACAATCACTGAAGTACATTATTTGCATGAGCTTTAAAGCCTTGCATTATTTCATGAGTGTGTACACCTGAAGCGCTAAAAGCCTGTCAAACAGCACCTGATTACCGGACTAAGCTATCTTCGGCGTCTGATTCACTAATACTGTCAAAAACACACAGGATTACACACAGTAAACGATAAACAGAGAAAAACGCATGTGTGCTTGTATATTAGACGAGTGCAGCTCTTAAACCGACAGAACTAAACCCAAAACATTTACTCACTCACATGTTGTTCATTTTTCTTGTGCTAAACACAAAAGAAGATATTCTGAAGAATGTGGATAGCAGTAGCTGGTCCGCACTGACTCTGATAGTGGGAAAAAATAAATCAAATACTACGGAAGTAACTAGGGACCTGCAACCATTTGGTTACCCACATTCTTCAAAATAAGTTTTATGTTCATGTTTCATGATTAAAAAAACTCAAAGACAGAATTGTCATTTTTGGGTTATGGTAGGCTAATAAAAAAAAAAAGGAAAAGCACTCACTGCTTTTGACTGAAGAACTTTAATACAGTTGCTTTAATAAGACTCAATGTATAATTTATGTATATAGTGTTTTATTTTATATCTGTTAAAACACTTTCTTGAATGCTACTGCTAAAAACACCTACTGTACTCGAAAATTAAAGTTTGTTTTATTTGTTAAAATGTGTATTTGTAACATGAAGCCAATCTTTGTTCTTATTTTTTATTAACAAAGATTTAAAAATGACAAAGATTTCTATCTTCGCTCAATTTGGCCTAAACATCTGCCATTCTTTTTATTTTATATTTTGTTACCGTGTAAGGCTTTGGTTTTAAAATAGGGAAATAAGTTTGGCTGTGCTGCTCAGACAGTTTGTAAAATAGTAAAACCAACATGACAAAGAATTGTAATAAATTTCTGAAAAAGATGGTGATATGATGTTTTGCCATATCTCCTCCCCTAACTATCACGGATATGCAAAAGCCTGCTCTGCAAGAACTCTCCTTTCACGGTGCAGTCAAAGCTGACAGACGTACCCGATGGAGTGCTCGAAGCGGTTGTGCGACGCTCCGGGGAAGACCAGGTAAGTTCCTCCCAGCTGCTTGATGTGGCGCAGCCTCTGGAACTGAGGAGTGTCTATGAAGCGGAGCAGCAGAGGGTGCAGCTCGATGTGGCCGTGGATGGGGTCGTTGAACACCTGCCGCCGCACAAACACATCAGCTCCGCCACAAACACCAGACAAAATAAAGCTTTCGCATACCTTCATGGACTCATTGGAGATTTGCCAGAGTTTCTGAAGGCAGTGGAGGATTTCCAGACGAGATCCCAGAGGACTGAATGAAGAAATGCAGAATGAATGCATTTAAAGCTCAACCACACACATGTGAACTGCAGAAACACACTGGGAACGAACAGCTAATGTGCAAAACGGGTTTGACTGTGGCAGAACACTATGTTCACTGAATTTCTAATCATCACAGTAATGGAGGAACACTTACACAACACCCATCTTCTCCAAATGTGCTTCGGTGAGGTACGGCAGGCCTGGCCCTGTTATGCCATGTTCTGACAAACACAAACACACTTCATCCAATTCATCAGCACAGCTTATGTTACAGCACTGCTACTGTAATGGTTCCTGCCATTTACAATTTTCCAAAAGAAAAATCTTACTTTTTTTGAACCCTGCAGTAATACATAATACAGCGCCAAAATAACTAAACAACGTTTCAGACATGCTATTTCGAGAAGAACCTTTCAAACCAATGTCCTCTTCATATTCAACAAGAAAATGATTCTCTGTGTCAGATTTTAAAGGTTACTTTCTTCACTTTAAATATTTTGTTGGTAAAGTCCAGGTGGCCTTCCACAATAAACCTCCCATCAGTCTATTCCAATTCACCATGACAATGTCTATTTGAAGTACAGAATTACTATTGATATTAACTCCAGGGACAAACGTTTCCCAATTGCTGTATGAAGTAAAACAGAAAAGTGAAAGAACACAAAACTCGTTTGGCTATGAGCTGTGAATAATGTCAGATCTACTGAGGGAATGTCATCTGACAGAAAACTCTTTGGAGCTCTATGAACATCTGAAAACTCAGAACAAGTGAGCCACATCCCTTCCTGGTTTAACAATAGTTTAGCACATATTATGAATCCCAAAACAATCCCTGAACAGTATTATTTGTCGATGTTGGTTTCTGACAGCAGTTCTCGCCCATTAACGCGGCATTCTCCATCTGTTTATTACTCTTATTCTGACCTGACTAACCTCTCTTTAACCACACAATGATAAATCTCTGGAACATGCTGGTCCTCTCTAATTACAGTACTCTATGCATACGGATCGTGTTATACACTTATGAACCTATAGTCCATTATTTGTAGTTGTGAATGTGTTATTGGTGTGACTGATGATCGCTGTACCTCTGAACTTCTCCTTCCATTCTTCTAGTCCGGCTCTACACAGATACCCCACAGTCGCCTCAGTGTCCCAGCTCCTAAAGTCTCCGTTAGAGACATGTGTTTCACTCTCTTCGTCTTGTCTTGGGCGTTTTGTTCCTCTCTCCATCATGAAAGCAGCACACGGCAAACTTTGGCTCGAAATACCGGCGCGTGTCAGGATCGGCACTTCCTCTGAGTTCGCGCGTTCGCGCCGCCTGTCGGGGAGGAGCGCGCGCGAGCCGTGACGCAGAGAGGGCGGAGTTACGCACGCGACCTGTCTGATGATAAACAGAATCTTCTATATTTTATTATTGAAGAATGCATATGTTGACGCGCTCTTCGTACTATTTCTTATCGGGGACAAATCAAATACTTTGATCTTCGCAACGAAAAATCTGTTCTGAAATGATTATTTATATAAACCAGTGGTTTGTTGTTCCATTGTTTCCAAACCTGTGCCAGATTCTCTCTTCTGTCGTTTTGAAGAGTCAACAGAGCATTTAATTTAAATGTTAATTTCTAAATGAACTACTCCTTTAATAGTCAGCTGTTGTTGTATAAAGTTGTTGTTTTTAAATTATTATTTTAGTTGTTTTATCTTTTAAATGTCTTATTGGTTTTAGTGTAGAGAATTCAAGGCTTGTTCGTATGTTTATTTCGATAGTGTTGGACCGTGGACGTTTAGATTGTGGCCAAATTGGACATCTTCATTCACGCCATAAATCGACTAAATCTAGATGTCAATGGACGTTTAGATTATAGTCAATATGAACATCTTTTCTCAACCAGTACTGGCTGTCAGTGGACGTTTAGATTGTGGCCTGATGAGACATCATTTCTCAGTGTCATTAATCGACTTATTCTGGCTGTCAGTGGATGTTCAGATCATGGCCTGGAAGGGCGGACGCGATATCAACATCTTTTGTATGTCCACAGACGTCACTTGCTCAGAATAAAAGTTAGGCAGTGACTCAAAGGAAAAACCTTCAGAACCGTAGGTTATTGAACTAATATTAATTTCCATGGTATCCTACAGGCAAAAGAAAAAAGAAAAGAAAAACCCAGCTAAAAATGAAGTATAAAAACAATCGAATCTGGTAAAGCTTTAACCATATAAGGTTGATGGGTGTAGGGTGACTTTACAAACATTTGACAAATTAAATATCATTCAGTGTCTATTTTTATGTGCAGCAGAATTTTCCACAGTCTAGTGCTCCTTTCACAATCCAAAAGGTTGCATTTCTTAATGACATTAACATTTGAGTTCTACTCAATTGCAAAATAATGAAGAACAGATTAAATGAAGACTGCCACAATACCAAGTATTAGAAGAATATTAAAAGCCAACGTGAAAAAGAATGAATGTTGCTCATCAGGTACACTTGCTTTACCACTCTACATACAGCGGCCACACAAACCTGCTCTACATCCATGATATTCAGAAAACTACATAAAAAAATGCTACAGCTCAAATTAATACATGCAGCATGCACTTGGATATGACAAAAACAAAATTTAATAATCCTGTATATATTAATAAAACAATCCAATGTTTAATAGAACATGCCGTTTCTGTCACTGACAGTGTCTGCATGATAAAAAAAAAAAAGTGTGTAATGCACCTGCACTGCAAAAATACTTTTTTAATCAAAATGTCTAAAGATTCTTAAAACAAGATGCATTTTCCACATAAGAAAAAATAAGGTATTTAGTCGTTTAGTAGTATATTTTTCAAACTATCTGCCAATGGGGTAAGACAAATAATGTCGTTTCCATTTGCATTAAGATTATTTTTACTTGTTTTAAGTCAAATTCACTAAATTTACAAAAAAAATTACAAAACACTTACAAAGAAAACAATTTTGCAGAGTAAATGAATGAATGAATGAGGCATTTAAACATCACTTACACTTTAAAAAGAAGACCACCAAAAGAAACTTTACTGAAGAAAAGCTGCTCCGGACCAGGTTAGGTTCACAGAGTTACCAAGGTGACTGACTCTAGTACTAGTTACCTCTCTTTCAGAAACAGGCTTGACTTACCCTGCTTTCTCAGGTTTGACAAATCTCCCATTTTGAAACAGAAAACCCAGAGTTTCCCTCATTTCAGGGGTGACATGACATACTCGAGAGTTTTCACTTAACCTCCTTTCTGAAATGGGCCCCAGGTCTATTCTATTATCCTGCTTTATAAAGTTGACTCTTTGAATTCATGTTGTATATCTGTCAATCACATTAAGAGTGAAGGCATTTTTTTTCAGTGAAGTTACTGGATTAGTTGGGATGGCAAGTGCATGACATTCTAGGCTAGTTGATCAACACAAGCATTGCATGACTGCCGTTTACCCATTCAATGTATCGGTAACCCTGCAAAAGATTACGCATTTCTTAACACAATAGTTAACACAAACCCAGTCTGTGTTCGCACTAGTCAAAACATCATGTTTGCATAGACCTGTAAACAATATAACATAGTACACATAAACGTGCCAAGTTATGATCATTATTTTCACACTGAAAAATTAGTATAGTCAAACACACACTGGTAATATGCTTTTCTACAGTGGTAAACACCACCATTTAATGCAAATAAAAAGTTAAACTGAGGAAGAAATGCTCCTTACATAAGCTTAAACTTTTACATTGAGGGAAAAAAAAGATTACACAAGAGGAGACCGTAAAATGATGGTCATCAAGTTAAGCATGAGGCGTACAAACAAATATGATCAGAACACAATATATAAAACTAAACTCAAAATCCTTCAACTATATCCAGAAAAACATAGCATGTAAACACTACCATCACTTGACAGGGAGATATTTGGTCCCACTTTTGTTTACAATTGTATAAAGCAAAGTATATCATCCAGAATGTCTTTGTCCTTTCATGTAATGCAATTTGGACAATTAATTGTGTTTTACAAATGGAATCTCTTATGAGATCCTAAAGTAAAACCAATAACAGAAACCAGCTACACAGGAATAGGTACTGGACTTTTAGTTTTGTTTTTTTGTTTTTTAAATAGATCTGTATAGCAATCTGACACATCACAGTCAGAAAGCCTAACTTCTACTCAGTTCAAATACTGTATTGTTATAATAATAATAAAAAAAAAAACTTTGAAACCATATAACCAATCAATTTTCCAAGATGAATGTTGAAGGCAATCAAATGAACAAAAGGTACAAGGAGAATACACAGGCACCGAGGAAGCTGTTGCACATTAAAATAAGTTCAAAAGTACAGAACACGACTGCCATGAGCAGACCCCGAACATGATGGTTTGCCGCGTGATCACGTCACTATGACAAACAAATGTAGGACATGAATAAGGGCTCAGTTTGCATTTTTATTTGTCTTTATCAGATTCTGTCGTTTCCTCTTTTGATGACGCCTCTTCTGGTGAAGACTCTTCGTATCTGCAGGAAACACAAGAGGTGTAATTGGGAGGCAATCGGTATTAATAAATACAGAAAAATAGAGAAAGGTGCCATGCTGCTCTGTCCCTAGATTTCATGTGACTTGCGCCTTTTCAATAAATGATTATGTGCTGTAGTTGACAGATGTACACTGAAGACGAGGAAACCCATAAGGCAGGGCAAGAAACAAGCAGACATTAAGGAGTTGTAAAAGTTGCCAAGACGAAGTTCAGTGCACAGTGAGTACAGAATTACGGACACAATTATTCCACTTCCTGCAAACATGGTGATAAAAGGCTCCTGCTTACATGTACAGTACAATAATCTCCAGATGCACATACAATGAAGTTAGACTCCTGAACCATATTACCCAAAATCCCCCCAAAAAACTGAGGTAAATTGATGAAACACTGCTGCCTTAAATTGATGTCATTTTATATAGGTGTGAAACCACTCAAGACAGTGCCTAATCTTATTTCTCTTAGTTCAGTGGGGCATTAGGAAGCAAGATCTAGGACACATTATAAAACGGTTAGTTCCATTCCTCAATTCTGATTGGTCAGCAGCTGTGTGGTATTCATGATACAGTACGGCTATGACCGCTTCACTCAACGGTTTTGTGTATCATTGAACCTCCTTAGCAACCACCCTTAGCAACGTAAACACAGCTGCAGCAGTTAGGGACTACTTTTTACAGCGGAAGGCAGTTAATGATTTACTTTATGAAAATATACAACTTAATATATATAAATTAATATATATTTTTGATATTAATATTTTTATTGCGTGGTAACCATTTTATAAAAGCAATAAGGTACTTGAGGCCGTGCTGTATCGTGAATAAATCACGGCTGAAGGGGTTGCAGGCACTTCTGCTTCGCGTCGTGCCTAACAACGCCCTTCAGCCGTGATTTATTCACGATACAGCACAGCCTCTCGTACCTTATTGCTTAAATAGGAAAGGCCACCTAGGAGGATAACAAACTGAAGCTTATGGAGGTACTTTAAAATGAACCTGAATTGTATGAGGATGATGACAGGAAAAGATTAGGAAATTTCAGATGAATTATCAAGGGCGATACCTGCACAGGTGGGAGAAGACAGTAATGGAAAAGCAGAATTCAGTCGTTACATGTCGGAGGGTGTGTGTCGGCGACGGCGAGGGGTGGACAGGCCGAAACTCTGCATGGAGTTAGCCAGACTAGCTGGAGAGCCCGACACTGTGGGGAAATGAGTGAGCCGCGGGGTGTGGGGCAAAACTTCACCTGACGACTCATAGCTGCATGTCAGAGGACAAAACACGGGGAGGGAGACGATAGAGTGAAGAAAGAAAGAAAAAAGGAGAAGAAGAAGAAGATAACATGAACAAATCACAAAGAAAGAAAGGTCTGTAAGATGCCTCAAAATAGGAAGAAACTCACTCCGATCAGAAACCAGGGCCGGTATTCACAGAACATGTTATCCTACCACTAAGAGTTCTGCTAAATAGCAGTAAAAGTTCAGCCTAGAGTTCTCTCTTAAAACCGATTCACAAAGCTGCTGAAACAAACTTTTACGTAGGATTAGTGAGAATTCTTGCGCTAAGAGTAAGGGCGGGTTGACCTCGTTGCTATGAAGGATGTCAGCGTGTTTACTAACAGTGATTGGCTGATAGAGGAGGGCTCTCTCGTCAAAGATTTATTCAAAGATATATTGTAAATAGAGGTCGACCGATATGGGTTTCTCTATAACCGATGGCCGATATGTGCTGCCGATATTTTTTTGGCCGGGTTTTAGGGCCGATATCTTGAAGTTCTCCCCTTTATTTGCATGCTAAAATGTCACACTAAGTGGATGTATAAGTGGATGCACATCATTTCTAAACTTAACATCATGAACAATGAACACAATGAAGCATCTTGATTTTGTGCACTGCACAGTATTATTATAAAAGATTTAACCAAAGTTAACCAAACAAATCAAACTGACCAAGTATTAAATATATATAACAGATCATATAAAAACTGTTAATCATTTACATAAAAGTTTAAGAGCTGAGATTAATGTTCAACTTTAATGTTTTAAATATAAAATTTCGAATACAGAAATATTAAATGATTTATATAACTGAGAGGACCTGCCAGCAGATGGCGGCAAGACACTGATTTAATGAATCATTCATTCATTTGATTTGTTCAAACAGCTGATTCAATCCTGAATACAGCAAATGACTGTCTTTATGAATGAGAAATTGAATACTTTCACTAGATTAGTTTAAAAACGCACGTTCATTCATGAACGAAACACCGCTGTGTTTAAATGGAGATGCACAGCGGCTCAGTTGTCACTTGTTTCAGAATACTTTTGACGACAAAAGACAGCAAAATCTTACTTTTGACGACGAAATAAAGCAAAATCGGGCAATAGTGTAATCTGACCGCCACCCAAACCTATATTTTTCTCCGCACACGATCTTCCTATCACAATTATTCTAATGCTTAGTTTTGCATGCTGATATGATGAATGGATGGTTCATTTTAACAGCTGATTTTCCCATCGCTGCACACTTATATAGACTTAATCACTCGTGCTTTTAAGCCAAATCCATACTGGAAAAAATTAAGTTTACTGACATCTGGACGTGACCATATTTGTATAAACTCGCAGTATCTGGGGTGATGGAGAGGATGGTCACATCAGGTGCAATCATCAAAGTATATTTGAAACTGGCGCCACGGTCCTGACCACAAAACTTGCCTTTTATTAATACCAGACCAGCGGATATAACCACCCTCTGTGCATCAGTGTCTCTGAGTCAGTCGGAGTATCACAACGCTGCATTGTCTGTGAGAGCCGCCGCTGTCTCCACCCCACGCACACAGTGAAATTCTCCGACTCCGATACAGGAAAAATAAAACAGAACTTATAACACTAGCTAATATGTTAGCAAACAAGCTGCTGATCGTTTTCGACAACAGTCTTTAAACTTAACTGCAAGTAAGCAAACCTTTAACCAGCTGTAGCATTATGCCAGTTCCCGACGGACCTATGATTTTCTTTCACTAAGTGAAGCAACACTTCATAGTTTACTAGTAATATATAGTACATGGCCATGGGACTTTGAAATATCAGAATTTAAGCCTTACCTTTATCTCTCAGAACTGTAATTGAATCTTACAAAAGTTTTGGTCCTTCACAGTAGCGCTCCACTGCACCAATAACACGGGGCTGCCCGCAGACGTGCCTGACTTTAAATCGCGCTACTAAACATGGATATCGGCCGATGGCGATATATTAAAAAAGGGCAAATATCGGCCCGATATATCGGTCGACCTCTAATTGAAAAGCATCATGTGTTGCAATATTCAAATAAAGGATTAAAAATGAAAATGTTGCACATTCAAAGGAACACTTTAAAAAGCAGGATAAGTGTAACTAATTAAGTACATGTTCAGCTAATGAACATATTGAAAAGCAAACTTACAAAGATACAATCAAAAGAAAATGTAGAGTTGGGATCAACATCAAAACCAAAAAAGACGTGTGGGAAAACATGTGCAAATAAATGCAGGATGTTTCTAAATGTTTATGTTCCAAGGAAGATTGCTGGCAACAGCCATTTGAGGCTTGCTGAAGAAAAAAACAAACAATAATAATAATAGAAACATGACAGAGTTATTCTTGTTATAATGGAAATTGTACTGGTTTTATTGTTAACTGTAATGGTGCCTGTTGTCTGTACCGGTAATTGGTCACGTTCTATTGGTGACTTGTTAAAACCACTTGAAAGAGGACGATGCACACACTTAAGGTTGTGAACCAGTTTTTTTCCCAATCATAGGTCTTAAGCTTTCTTATATAAATGTATAGAGAGAAAAAATTGTAAGCGTTTATGAATACTGCAAATGATTGACCACTGATTGGATAATAATTAACTAATAATTACAAAACATGACTATACGTTCACAAATAATTGTTAAGTAATATGCTAACGATTTACAAATTATCTTTAAAAAAACATGTGTGCAAACCTGGTGGCCAACTACACGAACCATCTGACCTCTGTGATGCCAGCAAGTCATGTTTTACGAAGCGGTCAAATACTTTATTTCATTCAATAAAATGCAAATTAATTTATAACTTTTTTTTTTTTTTCGAGAAAAAGTGTTTTTCTGAATTTTTTTGTTCCCGTCTAGTTAGAAAATCCTGATCAGTACAAAATCAACAGGTATAAAATATATATATTTTCCCTTACTGTACACATTGAATACACTGCCTAAAGCAAACTTATTTCAAGCAAAATAGAATTTTTGAGTACTAAAATTTTTACAATTTGTAGAATTACATTACACATTAAATTAAATTTATAATTTGTTACTCACAATATAGTGGACCCAAGAAAGAAACCCAGTTTGTTTCTTGGTGCTCTTCAGCACTGGTCAACATCATAACAACCCAGACCCCAGCTTTCTGTGCAGTAGGGCTGTGCAATTAATCCAAATTCGAGATTAAATGATTATTGGGCCCCATTCCGCCCCAGTTTCCAGTGGAGCGCTTTCGCTCCTCCATAAAACATGCAAATCAGCAAAATCATGTAACATGACTTTCATAAACCGGGACGTGCTTGATTTATTAATGTTTCTTTGATGTTGTGTTTTTAATAGCGCATAAAAAAATCTTGGGTTGTTCTGTGTTTGCGCTCAGAGACGAAGCGGACCACAGACATTTAACGTTATCTTTAAGCTCAATGTGCGCCTATACGGTCGAATACACGCAAAAATATTTCAAAATGAGGCGCTTGGTGATTTTTCATGTAAATTCTTGTCAGTTCTGTCTTAAATGATCATAAACAGTTGAGTTTAAATATACGTGTGTAACATTATATTGGATCTGTGTGGTTAAAGCGGCAACACAATATTCCTTCTGCCGTCTCTGTGCCTAATATGAATAAAACGTAAAAATACAAAGAGAAAAATCACTCACTGCTCTTAAATGAAAGACGTTTGTACTTTTAAGAAACAAAGCGTGTTTACCTATTACAGACGCCGTTTATTTTACATTCAAATAATTACACTCAATTTCTGTAGTATTTTAGACTACTTTAGACTTGCATAAAATATTCAGTATTTTTTTACAGCACTTTTTTTATTTGCATCTTTTCTCTCGCTGTATTGGTATCTTTAAATTCATCACTATATAAAGTTTTGGACCCTGTCATAATAGTTTAAATAATCCTGAATACAATCCTGACCAAAACAATCGTGATTATGATTTTTGCCAAAATGAGCAGCAGTTAAATGCTGGAGTCTGACCTACTGGACAATCTGAAAGAGGAAAGTGGACAGGGAAGATGGGTGAGGAAGAGCTGGTAATCCTTCATCATAACACTCCTCAAGACATTTGCAGAGCTTTAAAAACAGTCATGACATCCAGTGTTGTTTTCGTCAACGATGACGATGACGAAATCATTTCATTGACGCCACTTTTTTTCATGACGATAATGAGATCAAATTGGCTCGTTGATGACTAAAACATGACGAGACGTGTGTGAATTTTCGTTGACGAGACGAGAATAGACGAAAATGTTAGCGGGTGGTCTGTCAGACGTTTAAAATGCATGACATTTCCGCTTATTGTGCATGCCAATTAAAACTTAAAAAGTATCTGCCGCTATGGCAAGCCGTTTTAGCATTAAATACTCTTTGCCATACTACTATGGCAAGCCGTTTTAGCATTCCATCCTTGTTTGTCTTTTATGTTCTAAAACATTCCTTCATTATTGTAATTACTGGTAAAAAATAGTCGATCCGGAAGCTCACATTGTGTTGAACTATAGATCTGCTATTTTCAGAACTTATAAGTGACACTACCCAACAGCAAAATACTTACTGACCTACATTAATTTCTTAAAAGACTACTTTTTCCCCTTTTTTTGACTAAAACTAGACTAAAACCTTTTTGACTTTTTGTCGACTAAAATTGGACTAAAACTATCACATATAGAAGTGACTAAAATTTGACTAAAACTAAGAAGCATTTTAGTCCAAAAGACTAAGACTAAGACTAAATCTAAGATGGTTGTCAAAAACAACACTGATGACATCATGGAGTTTGGACAAAAAAACTTTGCACTTTTCAGCCCCTGACATAGTTTTCAAATTAAAGTCCATATTCTTGTGAAACAGAGCAAATGCTTGGTGTATGTGTACAGTAAAACATATAACCTTTGAAAGTACACCGCCAATACACAGCGTGTGCGAACACAGGCAGTCAACACGTGCCCACTAGAAATGTTATCTCTGTCCAGTGTTTGAGCCATTTCTTTCCAGAAGTTATGACCAATTAAAAAGTGTGCTCTTTAGGCTCCTTGAAGAAAAAGAAAAAGAAAAAAAAAGAAAAGAAAAAAAAAATCACTATCAAGCATGCTGAAGGTAAAGAGTAAGAGTAGTAATGTGGCAACCTTGAAGTGCGCCACTCCATTGGTTTGGGTGCAAGAAAGACGCAATGACATGTATGCAAGTACGTGAGTGAAAAAGTGTGCTATATTCATTAAAATTACATTCCAAGCTAATGCAGACCTGCCAACCCTGGACATTTTTTTTTTTTTTTTTTTTTTTTTTTTTGAGTACAATACAGTCAGCCCGCAGTCCAATACATATGTTTGTTTTTTTTCAACCACGATTTGTTTGGTTCTGCTGGTTTGGCACATCAGACCATTTTTATACGATTGCATTTAAAAAAATGCTATTACAAAGCTTCAGAACATTGTAGAAAAACACAGATTATCATATGTCTACTTCAAATTTCTTTAGAGAGAAGTATAACTTTTACGGATTGGCCATTATTTAGTGGTATAAATACATTTAATGTCCGTTTCATTCATACTGGAAGCCAGAGCCCTAGTGCAGAAAATCCACATTGGCATAACGGAAGCAATATAACAGACTACCCTCCAGAAATCCCTAATATGGACAAAAGCACCCAGCTATTGCTGTAACTAAATAAATGTAGACGACTGCATTTAAATGATGATATTAAGACAACAAACCCTCGACTGTGACAAAGTAAAGTTTTGTCTGTGTTCTTGAGACCACCTCAGGGTATTTTCATTGTAATTAAAGTATATTTATAATCCATTGCTAATCGACATGGCCTTTACCGGCTGTAGAAATATATAGTCTACAGTATGGAATATATATTTTTGCCTCATTCTGTGATAAGCCATGTTAGATCACAAAAGTAAGTTATTTCTAACATTCGACTGGTGTTGTTTAGCATGTTATAATGTTCTCTTTTCTTGGACAACAGATTTAGAAAATCTTTTCATTGCAAGGGAAGAGGGTTGGCTAGCGTTCCGCATTTTAAGCGGGAAGGTGTTTCCTTATCTCAGCGCATAGACTCGTTCACATACACAAACAGAGAAATAAAACGCACGGAAATTACTTGAGCAACAGAAAAAGAAGGGTTTGACCAGTCAGAGCAGTTCTTTTGGTTTTGCGTTTGATTGGAGTACTGCGTGTGGACAGAGGCATAACCAGGTTTTTGCATGGTTTAGAGTGGGGGGGAAAAAAAATAAAAAATAAAAATAAATAAATATCGTACCGGTGTACAGGTCAAAATATCCGCTACGAAATACACGTACAAGTTGGCAGGTCTCCTAATGTACCCTAAGCATTCTGACCCTAAGCTCTGATCATGGCAAATATCAGGAGGGGGTTACCTGAACATCTCACTCAGTTCTCCTTTCAACAGGGCCAGCAGCACTGGAAACCCAACACAAGCAGGGACCAGGTAGAGCAGAGCAGGCTGGGAAACAAAACACACTCATTCAGCGCCATCTTGGGGTGATTTCTGGTCATGTTTGGTTAGAATATCTGGTTTGTTTTGTGTGTACCTGAGCGTGTTTAAAGGTGTGCATAACGAATATGGTAAGACCCAGGCCAAAAATGTAAGCCAGGAAACTGGTGTAGAAGTAAGTTCGTGTGTTCTTCTTCAAACTAAGGGTGAAAGACAACAAAAAGATGACTAAACTGCTGCAAATAAAAAGTACTTGAAGTCAGAAAAAAAGAGGACTACCTGACATCAAAGCGCAGGAGCAGAGCAATAAAGATTCCTGACAGAACAGAAAAGAGTGGATTCAGTAATCAGAGATTTCCCTTTAAATAATGGACAATGTTCACAGGTTATCTTGTGCAATACATGTCTGTCTTAAACTTGTCAAAGTATCTCAGAAATGTTTAGTATCTCTTCATATATTTACCCGGAATGACAATGTCCCCCAGTCCCAACATGGCAAAGTTACTGGCGTCCAAACCTCTCTCCAGCAAATCCTGTGGGAAAACCACTAGAACAAAAACGGAGTGGGAAAAGGTCAAATATAAGAGTGAGAATTAACTGCAGAAATAGTTTTTTTTTTTAGCAAAAGAGGTGACTATAGGAAATCTTTATATTAGGGCTCTGAAGCCTTTTGACCAAGTAAAGATCAAGGCCTTTTCCAGTATGACTGAATAAAAAAAATAAAAAAATAATAGTAATAATAATAATAATAAAAATAATAATAATAATTATAGTGTTATAGGCACATTGTACCTACACGTATATTGTATTATATTGCATGCATTTAAAAAGAAGCCAACTTAATGTTTTTTTCCTCTTTAAATCTCTAACTACTGTATCTAAACAAAACCAATTAGTAAAATATAAGCACATGCTATATTTTATGTTTTATATATTTTACATTTTACTCATTTGCTTCAAGGATGATCATTTTGCAAATTGAAAATGAATGAAACTGAAAATGAACATTTAAACACACATAACCATAGAATATAGGTTCTTTGCTGTTCTGTACAATTTCCTCAACAAACACATCTGTCTGAATACCTGACAGGTAAGCCCCATGATGCTTTGTGTCTGTCGATTGCTTTCATGGTTGGATTTCATTGATGCAGCCCTAGGTTATATATATATATATATGTACATCCGGTGAAAGTATCTGAACGGCCAGTCCTCAGTCCTAACCAAACAACCAACAATCTTGTTCTGGAGATTAATGGGGAGAAGAGTGGCTGGATAAATCAGATACTCACACTTAATTGGGGCTTCGAAGGACTTGGCAACTGTCACCATAACATTGGTCCCAAAAACCTAGAAAGCAAATAGAGTATGTTGGTTTTTTTTTTTTTTTGTGATGACATGTATGTACCAGGGCCGATGCCAAAACTCACAGGGCCCAGGAGAGATCTTTTAGGTGGGTCCTTTTTTAAGTAGGGGGCAGCCGTGGCCTAATGGTTAGAGAGTCGGACTTGCAACCCAAAGGTTGCAGGTTCGAGTCTCAGGTCGGGCAGGGATTGTAGGTGGGGATAGTGAAGTACCAGCTCTCTCTCCACCCTCAATACCACGACTGAGCTGAGACCCTTGAGCAAGGCACCGAACCCCCAACTGCCCCCCGGACGCCGCAACAATGGCTGCCCACTGCTCCAGGTGTGTGTGTGTGTGTGTCTGTGTGTCTGTGTGTGTGTGTGTGTGTGTGTGTCTGTGTCTGTGTGTCTGTGTGTCTGTGTGTGTGTGTGTGTGTGTGTGTGTGTGTGTGTGTGTGTGTGTGTGTGTGTGTGTGTGTGTGTGTGTGTGTGTGTCTGTGTGTCTGTGTGTGTGTGTGTGTGTGTGTGTGTGTGTGTGTGTGTGTCGTGTTCTGTGTGTCTGTGTGTGTGTGTGTGTGTGCTGTGTGTGTGTGTGTGTGTGTGTCTGTGTGTCTGTGTGTGTGTGTGTGTGTGTGTGTGTGTGTGTGTGTGTGTGTGTGTGTGTGTGTGTGTGTGTGTGTGTGTGTGTCTGTGTGTGTGTGTGTGTGTGTGTGTGTGTGTGTGTGTGTGTGTGTCTGTGTGTGTGTGTGTCTGTGTGTGTGTGTGTGTGTGTGTGTGTCTGTGTGTGTGTGTGTGTGTGTGTGTGTGTGTGTGTGTCTGTGTGTGTCTGTGTGTGTCTGTGTGTGTGTGTGTGTGTGTGTGTGTGTGTGTGTGTGTGTGTCTGTGTGTGTCTGTGTGTGTGTGTGTGTGTGTGTGTGTGTGTGTGTGTGTGTGTGTGTGTGTGTGTCTGTGTGTGTGTCTGTGTGTGTCTGTGTGTGTGTGTGTGTGTGTGTGTGTGTGTGTGTGTGTCTGTGTGTGTGTGTGTGTGTGTGTGTGTGTGTGTGTGTGTGTCTGTGTGTGTGTGTGTGTGTGTGTGTGTGTGTGTTGTGTGTGTGTGTCTGTGTGTGTGTGTGTGTGTGTGTGTGTGTGTGTGTGTGTGTGTGTGTCTGTGTGTGTGTGTGTGTGTGTGTGTGTGTCTGTGTGTGTGTGTGTGTGTGTGTGTGTGTGTGTGTGTGTGTGTGTGTGTGTGTGTGTGTGTGTGTGTGTGTGTGTGTGTGTGTGTCTGTGTGTGTGTGTCTGTGTGTGTGTGTGTGTGTGTGTGTGTGTGTGTGTGTGTGTGTGTGTGTGTGTCTGTGTGTGTGTGTGTGTGTGTGTGTGTGTGTGTGTGTGTGTGTGTCTGTGTGTGTGTGTGTGTGTGTGTGTGTGTGTGTGTGTGTGTGTGTCTGTGTGTGTGTGTGTGTGTGTGTGTGTGTGTGTCTGTGTGTGTGTGTGTGTGTGTGTGTGTGTGTGTGTGTGTGTGTTGTGTGGTG
>NC_133378.1:1777854-1817533 GCF_049309525.1 Garra rufa | reverse complement strand
GAATTCATTTTTAATCCCTGGTTTTAAACAAGCATATACATGAGATAATTTATATATTATTGCTTGAATAAACATTTAAAAATACTAGAAATGTTATAATTAAGGAAATTAAACAGACCTAGGCGTTTGAAAAGACATAGTGAAATGTGTCTAATAAATCCAAAAAGAAAGAGAAGCATTGGACATAATCAAAATATTCGAGACATTTATTAGGAATACCATTTTCTTAACAATTAAGATGCTGCTTGTGTTTATCCAGTCTAATCGAAGACTTTCCCAACAAAAATCCCACCCCCTGTCAGAAAATACATAAAGCTGACATTACTGAGCTATATGCGTTTAAAAGTAGTCTAATAAAATGGTACAATGGCATTGCTCAGTTCAACCTGTTGGAAATCAGGCATTTTGTCTCGCGTCAGCATTTATTCAACAGTTAATAACGCTCAACATTCAAAAGATAAATATTATTCAGCCAATAAAGTGTAGGTCAGTGTATTTCATAGAAAATTGTCCAGTACTATATAAATTAGAAAGGTTTAATTGTCATCTTTATTTCAAACGACCCGACCGACCGCGACCCGAATATCATTAAAAATATTTTTGGATGACTGGTAACCGCGGGTAACCGCTCATTTTGGGTCAACCCTCACATCACTGATGCACACTGCTGCTTCTCCAATGTTCGAAACGTCAAACATTTTCCTACACAATGCACATTTTGCACGTCCCGGGTCCAGATCTTTCTCGAGACACTCCTTGTACTTTTCATCATGAAGCCATTCAGTCCTAAATCAGCATTTCCCTGGCATTGCCTGAGTTTTCATGAGTTAATACTAACGCTGGCTAAAAGCCTAGTAGCTTGAATCAAATAATTCAACATTATTTGTTCTTCAGACACTCCTCTTAAAAAAGTATCATGTCACCTTTATTTATATAGCGCTTTATACAATACAGATTGTGTCAAAGCAGCTTTAGTGTTCGACAGGAAAATTGTGAAATTCACTTTACAGTATTATACAGGAAACTCTTCTGAATGCAAAGAGATCCACATTTGGTTTTTGACTGCTGAAAATGTGTTCAATTAAATTTAAGAGAAATAACTCACTGCTCTTGATGGAAAAACTTTATTACAGTAGCTAAGTTCAGCAGTAATAAAAAAAACTGTCAACTTTAAATTTGACAACTTTTTACATCATACAGTACTTTTGCACCAAATAGTATCGATAAGCAGTATCGGTTTTGGTATCAGTATCGACAAATGCTTAACGATACCCATCCCTAGTTTTGTCTCTGTGTTTTCTTTTACTCTTAAAGATTTTGTAAGCATTGACTGCCATTATATGACTGACAGACTGCAACAGTTAAAAAAGAAATCTTTGTTTGTGTTCTACTGAAGAATCTAACTCACCTACATCTTGGATGCCCTGGGCATAAGCAGACAAACATCACATTTTGTGAACTATCTCTTTAAAATTGCAACACATTTGAACCATAGTTATCCTGACTGTGTGCCATATACCATGTTAAAGCTATGATTTCGTGACATAACATTTATGGGAAAATTATTTGTGTAAAAAAACAGAAAAAAAAAGAAAACAGTCTATTTATTATAGTGTACATGTCCAAAACCCACAAAAAAATAAAAAAAACATTGAAAGGAAAGAGGGGAAATGCAAGAGCTTGAGTGTCGCAACTAAATCAATACGCTGAAACGATTTATAACTTATTTTAAACAATGAGTTACACTTTATGGACCAATTAACTAGCATGCATATTACTTACATACTGGCTGTTTAGCAGTACTTCTAAAGCACATATTAATGCCTTATTTTGCATTACCATATTTTAGATCACTTAATCCTACCCCATACCTAAACTTAACAACTGCGGTAACACTTTAGTATAGGAAACAATTCTCACTATTAACTAGTTGCTTTTTAGCATGCCTACTCATAACATATTGGCCATTTATTAGTACTTATTTATGTGATTTATTAGCACATATTTCGCATAACCATATTTTAAATCCCAAATCCTACCCAATACCTAAATTTAACAACTACCTTACTAACTACTAATAGGCAGCAAATTAGTAGTTTGAGGCAAAAGTCATTAGGGCCCGTTTCCACCGCAGGAACGTTACTCAGGATCTAGTGACTTTGGGGCGGCACTCTGTTTGTTTCCACCGCAGGAACCATTAACATGCGGATTGGTTGAGTTCACTCAGCAATGTTTTAACCACCATTGACCATTTTCAAAATATCACCGTTATTGTGTCATGAAATGTAGTTTCAAGAGTATTTCAGGTGAGAATGTAGCTGTTCAAAACTCAAATTTGCATTTTATTTATAAAGATAGTACTTTTGTGATATTTTGCAGCACAACATACCTTCAACATAAACAATTTGTCACAGTAAGACTATAACTGAAGACACACACACACACATATATATATATATATATCACACACACAGACACACACACACACACACTCACACATCACCTTGAAAAAGAGATATAGGCCAAAGAGAGTGCAGCTGGCAATGATGGGGAATCGAGCAGCATCTCTGCTTGTGATGGTCTCAGGCATATCTGATGCGTTCTGACAGAGAGACACAGAAAAACTATCATGTTCACAATATATCAGCATATTAACAAAAAATAAATGTATAATAATAATATTATTATTATTATTATTATTATAAATACATACAAATATGAATTTCAGTACTTTGACATAGGATATGAAAAAGCTAAAGATTTATAAGAAACCAAATAGTAATGATGACTGTAACTATTAAAAATTGTCAAAAACTATAATGTAAACTACCAATACTGAGGGTTAAACCTGTATAGTAACAACACTGAGAAGTTACATTTTAGAAGTGCCTTTATTTGAAATAGAAACCTTTAGCAATGTAAGTTTGTTTTCACACTTGAGTCCTCTTTTTAAAGAACTGAACCCCTTTAGGTGGACCAAGAGGTGGACCAAGAGGTAGACCAAGAGGTGGACCAAGAGGTAGACCAAGAGGTGGACCAAGAGGTGGACCAAGAGGTAGACCAAGAGGTGGACCAAGAGGTGGACCAAGAGGTGGACCAAGAGGTAGACCAAGAGGTGGACCAAGAGGTGGACCAAGAGGTAGACCAAGAGGTGGACCAAGAGGTGGACCAAGAGGTAGACCAAGAGGTGGACCAAGAGGTGGACCAAGAGGTAGACCAAGAGGTGGACCAAGAGGTGGACCAAGAGGTAGACCAAGAGGTGGACCAAGAGGTGGACCAAGAGGTGGACCAAGAGGTGGACCAAGAGGTAGACCAAGAGGTAGACCAAGAGGTGGACCAAGAGGTGGACCAAGAGGTAGACCAAGAGGTGGACCAAGAGGTAGACCAAGAGGTGGACCAAGAGGTGGACCAAGAGGTGGACCAAGAGGTGGACCAAGAGGTGGACCAAGAGGTAGACCAAGAGGTGGACCAAGAGGTGGACCAAGAGGTAGACCAAGAGGTAGACCAAGAGGTGGACCAAGAGGTAGACCAAGAGGTGGACCAAGAGGTGGACCAAGAGGTAGACCAAGAGGTGGACCAAGAGGTGGACCAAGAGGTGGACCAAGAGGTGGACCAAGAGGTGGACCAAGAGGTAGACCAAGAGGTGGACCAAGAGGTGGACCAAGAGGTGGACCAAGAGGTAGACCAAGAGGTGGACCAAGAGGTGGACCAAGAGGTGGACCAAGAGGTGGACCAAGAGGTAGACCAAGAGGTGGACCAAGAGGTGGACCAAGAGGTGGACCAAGAGGTAGACCAAGAGGTGGACCAAGAGGTGGACCAAGAGGTGGACCAAGAGGTGGACCAAGAGGTGGACCAAGAGGTAGACCAAGAGGTGGACCAAGAGGTGGACCAAGAGGTGGACCAAGAGGTGGACCAAGAGGTGGACCAAGAGGTAGACCAAGAGGTGGACCAAGAGGTAGACCAAGAGGTGGACCAAGAGGTGGACCAAGAGGTAGACCAAGAGGTGGACCAAGAGGTGGACCAAGAGGTGGACCAAGAGGTAGACCAAGAGGTGGACCAAGAGGTGGACCAAGAGGTGGACCAAGAGGTGGACCAAGAGGTAGACCAAGAGGTGGACCAAGAGGTGGACCAAGAGGTGGACCAAGAGGTGGACCAAGAGGTGGACCAAGAGGTAGACCAAGAGGTGGACCAAGAGGTGGACCAAGAGGTGGACCAAGAGGTGGACCAAGAGGTGGACCAAGAGGTGGACCAAGAGGTAGACCAAGAGGTAGACCAAGAGGTGGACCAAGAGGTAGACCAAGAGGTGGACCAAGAGGTGGACCAAGAGGTGGACCAAGAGGTGGACCAAGGGAGTAAGGACCCAGTTTTCTTCATGTTCACACTGTTGCAGTTCCTAAAAGAGGACTCAGATCTTTTTTTTTTTTGGTCCACTTAAGCTCAGCTTGTGCTCAGGCTGTTGCTTTTTCAAAAGTGTTTATCAAAGTTCTCCTGAGACAAGAACAGGTGTTGTTTTGGTTTAGTTTAATGAAATGCTTTGATCCACTTCAAATGTTGACTTCTGTAGTCCTGATCAGTGTTGCCTCCAAAATTGGAATAGTTGTATCTTTTGCACAAAAATATAAATATAAAGTTTTATGTAATGATGTTTATTTTATAGCACACAGGGTATCTGCAGGATTATTAAGCTCAAAAGACTTTTAAAGAGTGTTTTTTAAGACCTGCAAAGATCAAGTTAATGATTAGTGATTTATTTATTTATTTATAAGTTTGTTATTTTTGCTGTTTACCTCACTTTACACTAGGGAGGCTTTATTTTATTTTGTTTGTTTATTTATTAGATTCCTCAGGGCTTTCCAAACCTTCTGTAATTTATTAGTTGTATTCATTTTCGTTAAACATTATGTAAGCTAGTTTGTCTTTGTTGCTTACTGTTATATTGTTGTGCTTTCTAATAAAGAACAACAACAATGAATCAATCTTTTGATTTAATCTGAAAAACGTGAAAGGTGATCACAAATGTAAATGTGAAAACATTCAAAGCCCAGTTTGTAACATGCAAAAAAGAAACTCCCATTTACAAATTGCAAATAATAATACTGATGACAAAGAATGGGTTGGAAGTTAACAACTTTAATTACAAACGATGATAAAAGTTCATCAGCATGCATTGATTAATCCCACTTTGTAGCAAAAATAAATAAATTAATAAATAAATAAATAAATAAATAAATTGACCAAATGATGTTTTTTTTTTTGACCAACTGAGGAAGTCGCAAAAGAGCAACCAGTGGGAAAAAAGATGAATCAGGATTAACTTTCTTTGTCTCGTCACCAGACTGCTCCATGCCACAAGGAAAGATTCAATGTGAAATACTTTATTTGTCTATAGCCAGTGAAACATTTTCCAGTGTTTATTAAGGGTGTACAGGGTCGCTAATGACCGAGGTAGGCTGCGTAATAGTGGAAGGATAATAGTTCTGCACAACAATTAAATGTCTAATGACTCAATACATGCATTTTTTTTTATCAAAGTGGCACTGTTTGATACACAATGACATGATTTTCATTTGTAATTATAGCAGGCATAAAACAAATAATATCATCTGCAAAAAATGGAACTGGTTTGAATGGCTTTACTGCAGAGCAATTATTGTATACAGTGAAATATAAGTGTGATTGTAATTTGATGGTGGATGTTGTGAATAGCAATTTAAAAAGTTATCATTGAAGTCATTGAAAAAGATAGTTTTGAGAATATGGTTGAGATCGGGCTGTCAATAGATTAAAAATTGTGGTTAAAATTCAGCGAGTTGCATTGGGCTCTTCATCTGGGATTGAGCCATATCAGAACTTTAAAAATAAATATTACAAAAAAATTGTATTAGCAACAGTAATATAAAATGATATTGAGATGCATTTACTACTAAATTTAGAAAAAGAATATTTATGGCACTCAGACAAGTTTGTTCAATGCAATCAATTTGACATAAGGAAGTTCTGGTTTCAACATTATTTGTTCTTCAGACACTCCTCTTAAAAAAGTATCATGTCACCTTTATTTATATAGCGCTTTATACAATACAGATTGTGTCAAAGCAGCTTTAGTGTTCGACAGGAAAATTGTGAAATTCACTTTACAGTATTATACAGGAAACTCTTCTGAATGCAAAGAGATCCACATTTGGTTTTTGACTGCTGAAAATGTGTTCAATTAAATTTACTCTTGAAACTGCATTAAGACCCCAATTTCTCTCTGACTGAACCATATAGGGCCTTAAAAATGAAGATGCTAAAAGGAAAGTTTAAGACCCACTCTAAAAGGGCATTCCCATATAGAAATGTGAATAGAAATGGCCATATATGAACATGTATATAAAACAATAGTTAATATATGTGAACATATATGTACATATTTGTAATTTAAATTTAATGAACTATATATGATAAAGAACATGTACAAACATGTGGATGACCTTTTTTTACTTACCTTTTACACAGTTATGAAACTATTTGACCATATAGATCATCAAAGCAGCCTCAATTTGTATGTCATACAACACACAGCTCATTGTTCTTTTTTTTTTTCTTCTTGAAGGTACACTGACCATGTCTTGAATTAAATTATTCAGAAATTCTACTGAATTTAAAAAAAGACAACATAGCTCATAGGTACAAAATGTACAAATTGGAAGTTTATAGAAATTTGCGCATTACGATACAGTACGCTAATTCATTCATAAATAGGCATTTTACTTATTGTTCAACATAACTTTAAAAGAATGTTTAATTTAAGAATAAATGTTTAAAAAAAATTAACAAGCATTCTTTTTTCAGTGAATTTATACCCCCAAAGGGGTGACGTGTCCTGAGGTACAAACATTAAAGGGGCTATATGTAACTTTCTGAAATTTAATCTCGTGACTGACACCTGTGGCCAAAAAACGGAACTGCTCTTCCTTTCTGCTGGCTCTGGCAGCGCACGCTCGTACGCACACACTTCACTAGTCATCCGCTGCAAAGAAGTCAACGTTATGTTTACAGAGGTAAGAACAGTCAAATACATATGTTGTTTGAGAAACTAAGTTTGTTTGCAATATATATGACTAGCGGTGGTGATCTGAAACGTTTAACATGAACGCGCTTGACAAGTCACTTAATAATAACTTCTTGTTTATTTAACTGCTGTATTAAATCAATATCTCATTTACAAACTCACTTAAAAAAATATTAAAAGCCGTCACTCATCTTAGTTTCCGATATCACAAAGCTCTATGATAATCAATGACGCTCTCTGTACCGCAAGATCAATCTCTTATTTACACTCTTTACACTGTTTATAGAAGAATTCTTGAGATATATCTGTGATACATTACTGTGCTGTGAACCCAGACACGTCTGCATTTGGCTTTCTGGTGTATTTAGGACTTACACAACAGGCACAAAGCAGCGATCGTATTAATCTCTGCCATGGTTGATCGCGCCGCCTTGTTATTCGCGCTAGTGACGGGAAAAACTACAGCGAGTGACGCGATGCGCATATTGGCTTGGCTCTCGGTGCGAACGCACCATTAGACTGTATTTGCGCACGGCAAATTAAACTTTAGTGACAAGGCAGCACTGGGCCGATCGGGGGAGCATCACAGAGATCTGTGAGACTGATACTGATTAACATCACTGGGGAAAAGACTTACTCGCCATGTGGCGGATGGCGCTTTAAATTGAACTCGCCAGACACAGAATTTGCTCGCATTTGGCGAGTGTTAATTTCGGACCCTGTGTGCAATTAATCAAAATTCGGTTTCGATTTCTGCTTCAATCGATCATGAAAATGCAGTAATGGAGATGAAACTATTATTGCGCCCCATTCCGCCGCCTTACCAGTGGTGCGCTTTCGCTCGTCCATAGAAGCCTAATTTCACATGCAAATCAGCAAAATCATGTAACATGACTTTCATAAAACAGGACCTGCTTGATTTAATAATGTTTCTTTGATGTTGTGTTTGTAATGGCGCGTAAGAAAACTTGCGCTGTTCTGTGTATGCGCTCAGAGACAGATCAGAACACGGACATGTAAAGTTATCTTTTCAAGGCTCTAGAGTGCGACCTAATTTCTCAGCGGTGCGACTAAAAAAATCTGAGGTTGACCAGTGCGACCAGCTGTTCGAGGGCAAAAAATAAATAAAAAAAACTACTACCTGATCAGCATATTTGTATTTGCGCTTAGGGGAGCTTCAAAGGTTTCTACATGTTTTTGCAACATTGAGTAATGCATCACAGACATATCTCACAAATCCTTTCATAAAGTGTAAAGAGAGTGTAAATAAGAGATTGATTGTGCAGTGGAGAGAGTGATTATAATAGAGCTTTGTGATATCGCGAACTAAGATGAGAGACAGCTTTTAATAATTTTTAAGTGAGTTTGTAAATGAGATATTAATTTAATACAACAGTTAAATAAAGAAGTTATTATTAAGTGACTTACATTGCCTGACTATAACACTATTGCCATATTTTGCTATATTTTGTTGTGAAATGATTCAATGTCCTATTCATAAAGACAATCACTTGCTTTATTCTGAATGAACCAGCCGTCCGGAATCGAATGATGTGATTCAGTAAATAAATCAGTGTCTTGTCGCCACCTGCTGGCAGGTCCTCTCAGTTATTTAAATCATTTAATATTTCTGTATTCAAAATGTTATATTTAAAACATTAATCTCAACACGAATTGATGAATTGGATTGCACTCTGAGCCTCATTAAACATATGAAAAGGTAAAAACAAGTCAAATATCGTAATGGGAGTGCTCCTAATAAGAAAAGCAAGCATAGAGCCCTGGATTGACAACGTTTTCGTTAAGAACGTTAAGTTAAGGCCTGATCCGTCCAAAAATCATAACCAATGCTCTGACACGTACCCATCAACCTCCCAAGTTATGTCAAGCATACACATATGTGACCCTGGACCACAAAACCAGTCTTAAGTCGCTGGGGTATATTTGTAGCAATAGCCAAAAATACATTGTAAGGGTCAAAATTATTGATTTTTCTTTTATGCCAAAAATCATTAGGAAATTAAGTAAAGATCATGTTCCATGAAGATTTTTTGTAAAATTCCTACTGTAAACATATCAAAATGTAATTTTTGATTAGTAATATGCATTGTTAAGAACCTAATTTGGACAACTTTAAAGGTGATTTTCTCAGTATTTTGATTTTTTTGCACCCTCAGATTCCAGATTTTCAAATAGATGTATCTCGGCCAAATATTGTCCTATCCTTACAAATCATATACCAATAGAAAGCTTATTTATTGAGCTTTCATGTGATGTATACATCTCAGTTTTGTAAAATTTAACCTTATGACTGGTTTTGTCGTCCACGGTCACATATGATCGAGTCCGAGTCAGAGAAATTTTGTTTAAATTTCAGCTCAGCGAAGAAGGTGTTAAATGCGATGCTGTTGAAAATTTGGGTGCACCTAACTTTAGTGCTGGTGTACCTAAGAAAAGAGTTATACGCACCAGTGCAAAAAGTTAGTCTAGAGCCCTGCTTTTAGCTCAAGGTGCACGCCTAAACAGTCAAATACACGCAAAAATATTTCAAAATGAGGTGCTTGGGCGGTAATGCGGTATTATGGTATACCACAGGATCTAAAAATAGCAACGTATCAGTTTCAATACCGTTATACTGTCATGAATAACAATGCATGTATATAAGAGACAAGGATTAAATATTAAATATAATTTATTTAATGGCTAAAAATGCGTGTGCGTGGTTGTCATGATGTGACAGCGTGGAGGAGAAAGAGAGAGGTGGGGAAAGATGGCGAGTTGCGCACCAAGTGACCTGGTCTCGAGAAAGAACAACTGCTGCAGGTTGGCAGTATTTCGGGTTTGGACCGAACAAGAAGGGAGAGGCGGTAAATACGGACGAAGCAATTAGCAAATTGTGCAACAAAAAGGTGACAGCGAGAGATGGAAATACCTCGAACCTAAGGTCGCATATTCAAAACCACCGACTCACAGCTGCGAGGATGGACCAGAGATCACTCAGTGCAGCAGTTTCAACGCCTCCCGATGCAGGACTAGGCATGGGATGATAACCGGTTTCGAGGTTTACCGCGGTTTGAAAAAGTCACGGTTTCAATGAATTTTCATAGTCGAATCAGAATTTTGGAATCTTTCTATAGTCGACCGATAGTCGAATCATCTAGGCCTATGTGTGTGTGTGAATGGGTTTGGAGGGGCACGACACTATAGTCAGCAGGAGGGTAAAACTATTATTTTATTTTACACACTGCACACAGCAACAACTTTTAATAAAGCGACCAAAACTGCCTGCCAACTGACAAACAAACTTATTTAGGTTTAAATAAAAACACCGAACGAGTCTTTTAGTTCTAAAAACGCGAGGCGCACAGCACTGCCTTTTTTGGTGACTTTTAATAAAAGAGCAGTGTGCTGCGTTTTTTTTATCTTGCTAAGCAACGACCAAAACAGCTGTCCTGTCAGTCAAATCAAAGGATTATAGCGCGAGCGCTTTTTGCTGTTAAGTAAACTGTCATATTAGCAGAAACCCTAAATAATACAGCTCCGGGATACCCACGATAGACACCACAGGTTTCTCCTCCATTTCTCGCAGTCTCCAGACTTTTTAAGCAACGGTAAACTTTCGTCACCACAACAGAAGGCCCGCCTCTCCAAAGAACGCGAATGACGTTGGGCGTTTTTTTCCGCTCAGAGTTGATTTTTTTTTTCAACTTCAGGCGCTCAGAGCGCTCCTGCAAAAACGCTAGGCGCAGTAGGCGGTGAAAACGCGAGTCGCCGGGGCGCATAAACAGCGCGCAGAACTCTCACTGCCAACAGAAAACCATTCAAAAGAGGCGCCTCTAACTGCAAAAACGCGTTCGGTGTGATCGCCGCCTAATCCCTGCCGTCAAGATGGTCCTCATCTCATCATGGATCAGGGAAAGTGAAAATGAAATCTGTCACAGGGGTGGTTAGATTTATTCACAAACACGTCAAAAATATTTATTGAACGCTTCTTTCTTTTCACTTTTGTTTTTACTGCATTATCATAATCAAAGGCTGTATATAACTTAATATAACCGTACAAAACCAGTAGTTCTGTGTGCAATTAGACATTGAGCACCCCCATATTGCCAAAATGGTATGATGCTCGTTTCACCCGCGAAGATTCGACTGTGAGATCGGTGGTCGAATCAGGCTCCGCATATCGATGCATCGAATCTTCGACTATTCGGGGACAGCCCTAATGCATTCATTCGTTTATTTAGGCCTATTCATTCATTCATTTGTTTATTTAGGCCTATTCATTCATTCATTTGTTTATTTAGGCCTATTCATTCATTCAATAATTTATTCATAATTCATTAATTAATTCATCCATCCATCGGCAGGACTGCTCAACTTGCTGTTGCTCCAAACTGGCAATGGTGGAGCGCATCCTCGAGCAGGCCCAATCGATCTGGCAAGACATGGACGTCTTGAAAGCTGTTCATGAAGCACTGAAACCAGTCGTGACTTCACTGACATTTTGTCAGGAGGAATTACGTGAGCAGTTCCTGTATCCTGCCCATACTACAGCTCTGCAGGGACAATGTGTTGACCGCATCAGAAAATGACCTCCAGCTAACAAAGTCAATCAAAACTGGAATTCTAACAAAGCTGGAGGCCAAGTATGAATCCAATTCAGTGCGCAAAATATTGCGAAAATGCACTTTCCTCGACCCTCGTTACCGTGGAGGATATGAGACGGATGACAACGCATTGGCTGAGACCGAGGCTGAATTACAGGCTGAGATCGTGAGTTTAGAGGCAGCAGGTCCAGTGGCCATCAGAGTGGAAGAGGGAGAGGTGCAACCCGAACCCTCACGAAAAAAGATGACTCTGGGAAGTATGCTGCAAAAAAAAGCTGATGCAATGGCAGGTCCCGTCGGCACCGTAGACGACCGAGTCGGAGCTGAAATAACAGCCTACTGTTTGGAGCCAGTTACTCAAGGAGACCAGGACCCACTTCTGTGGTGGAAAAATGCTGCCGGACTATTTAGGATTATTGCTTTGCCATACTTTTTATAATATGGATGATGTTTATGTTAATTTAATTCTGTTTGACTGTTTGTATTTGCACTTTTTTATAAACTGCTATTTGTTGCTAATAAAAGTTGCTAATATTGTTGTGCATGTTATTTTGTTATTGTTTCAGTATTAGTGTTTGGTATTCAGTTTCTGGACGGTTTAGGCACAAGAAAACAGTTTGGTGACGCTGTCTGAGCCTTACGTCATTTTTTATTTTTATTATTATTCACGGTAATACCGTATACCGCGGTAAAATAGGGAGGAGGTTTGACGTAGAGCTGGGCGATATGGCAAAAATGTAATCTCGATAATTTTTTCCCCATATTGAACGATAACGATATATATTTCGATATAAGCTGTTGATGTTGCCAGCTTTCAAATAGTATCCCAACAATGACTAAAGCCACAAAAATTAAAGGGTTCATTGAATTACATTTTAAAGTATAGTTTATTAAAAACAGATTACAGATTTGGCCTTAAAACTTAAAACACCTTACTAAAATAAATTAAAAAAATAAAAGTTGTGACAAAGTATGGTAAATGAGAGTAAATGTACAAAATGTAAACATAAAATGATTGTAAAAACATAATTTGTAACAATTATTTATTTATTTATTTATTTATTTATTATTATTAACACAATTGTTTATTTTCTCTATTATAGGTTGCGCTATTTAAATTAGAGGCAACCACTGCATTTTGAAACACTCTACAGTATAAATAACAAAAAATTACGACACCGTTCTTTCTTAATCGTATTAAGTGCAGATAATTCAGCCATAATCAAAGTAGGCTACTCTCTAAATATTCAAAGTGCAAATAGAGACGAATATTTCAAGCATGATACAGAGCTATAGACATACACAACCTATTATAGTCTACATGCAGATATCAGCCTAGATATGTCATGTAGCCTCATTTGTGTGCATTGGGGAGTCACTCTCTAAACAAGGGGGATTAAAATTGCTTTTGAATGCACGTGCGTTTTTTGCTTTCGGTTTCAGTTTTAACAATCGCGCCAAACTCTCAGCTGAGCTGAGAGTCACTTTTCAGATAGCCAAACCACTTAATGGAATTCGTGCTACCTTTTTGTCGACAATTTCAACATCTTTGGATAATAACTCGAGGTTAGTTTCACTTTCGTCGCTGCTTCCACTCTTTTTTTTTTTGTCGTCCTGGTGTTAAGTTTGCTTCGCAAAGTGCAGTAGGAAATGAACTTTATACTTTGACATGCACACGCACGCTGCACGCTGATTGGCCGTTGTCGCATATTTCTGCTGTGTGATTGGCTCTTAGATTAATCCATATCGAGCAAAAAATGTCTAGAGCTTATCATCGATATTAACATAAATTTTATCGTGATTCGATATGATATCGTTTATCGGCCCAGCCCTAGTTTGACGGTATCAAAATTTGGATACTGCCCAAGCCTAGTGCTTATTCATGTAAACCCTTGTCAGTTCTGTCTTAAATGATCATAAACATTTGAGAATGAAAGGGCTTTTAAACGCTCTTCAGACAGAGCATGAACACAAGAACGGGACGTTTGAGAGCAGCGTCAGCGTGTACCAGATTGAGTCCAAAGAGCAAATACCCGCACTGCACCTGACAGATAAATATTACTCCACCGTCAGTTATAGCGGTTCACCCGTCGGGGAGGACTCTGTTGTTTCGCACACACGTACAAACTTGCATCGCTAGCAGGTTTAAAGAATTTGACATCTTGACAATCTTATCACTATCATGTTAAAAAAAACATTCAGTGACAGACAGACCTATTCAGTTGTTAATTTTAATACAGAAGGTTTTTATTAAACCTTAAAATGTGACCTTGTCTGTAAAACTAAGAAAGCTATTGAAATGTGTTTTTTTTTATTTTTATAAATCGGTTGTTTGATTTTCAGTTTCATGTTTTAATTTTTGTTCAAAATATCGGGATACGTACCGTATCGTGACCTAGGCATATCCTTACACCCTAGTACTTAAACATTTAAGTTAATTGGTAACACTTCACAATAAGGTTCATTAATTAATGTACTAACTAAAATGAACTAACCATGAGCAATACAATCGATACTGTATTTACTCATTTTCATTAAAGGAACCGTATGTAGGATTGTGGCCAAAACTGGTACTGCAATCACATTCAAAATACTGTAGAATGGTAATTTCCCCTCCCGCTCCCCCCTGACTCGAGGTTGCCAGCTAAGCTGCAGGAGTAGGCTGCAATAAGGAGCTTCCAACGGCAAGTGACACACAGTAATTTGTTTTTCTTCTGTTAATTATGTTTATGCTTCACAAGAGATGTTTTGCGAAGTAATTATGTATTGCAAAAATTTACAGATGGCGATTAGCCAAATATTTCGCAAAGATGTACTGTAATACCACATTTCAGTCGGAACATAGGTTGTTTTCCAACCCTGCTAGTGGTGCGATATAAAGCTTTTTATGAACGCATTTAGCTCGGCCGACCGCGGAAAGTCCACTGAGTACTGAAGCAAAGTTAGCCAAACATAGATGAATCTTACCTGTTCAGGAAAAAACTACCAACGAAAGCATCTGTCTTCAAATTCTTCTCCGTTTTCAGCCGTCTCCATCTTTCAAAGGCATATCCTATACCAATCCTTGTTTTATTTCGGACTTTGTCACGACGTATTTCGGTTTCAAAACGAGGTCTTTTTCGTTTCGTAACGTTATACATGTTTAATCCGACACGTTAGTATAGCCGCAGCTGTAACAGAGCTGGCAACCCGTCTCACGAAACTCTACTGACTTCGTGATTGGTCGATAGCTGGAGGGTGGCGCCTCAGACCAAAACACAAAACGACAACAATAACATCAGTTGTGGGCTGCAACTCTCACTTTTAAATGACAATATCCTGGCCAGACCACTGTTGTCAGTGATATAAGTATTTGAAATGAACATGATTTCTTAATGTCTAGTGACATTTCAGGGCCATTTTATGATTAACTGACATAAATTTCTTACATATGGTTCCTTTAAAGTTAGTTAATTAATTCATTATTAATTCTTGTTAACTAATGTTAACTAATGAACCTTATTGTAAAGTGTTACCAGTTAATTAAATGAAGAGATCACATTCGGTTCAGAATAGGGCTGTGCAATTAATCGCAATCGCAAAAAAAATCGCGATTTAAGCACATGCGATTTCTAAACCGCATAAGGCTGCGATTTTATCTATTAATTTATTTAGATTTTTATTCAGAATACGTTCTTGTGCGCACGATTTTAATATGTTAACCAATCAGAGCTGACGCAGCGGACTGGGAAATTACAGCTAAGCTGAGCGGGAGAAAGATGTTAACCAATCAGAGCTTACTCCGCGCACGACGAAGCTAAGCGGGAGAACCGAATAGGCGAGCGGGAGGAAAGAACAAAATACGGATGCCGGCCAAAATAAAAACGATTTGGTGCCAAAGAGAAATTCAACATCAGTCGTTTGGGAGTATTTTGGATTCCGGAGAGAGGATGTGTCACAGAGCAAGGTCATTTGCAAGACTTGTGAAATGATTATTCCAACGAAACGGAGCAACACTACAAATTTGTTCCAACTGAATGATCAATGCATGTCGACAAAGTCCATCGAAACAAACAAAAGCACACATCAAAGCCAGCCCGAACAGACTGAACAAGTATCCATTGTTCAAGCATTTGCAAGCGCCGTGCCTTATGAGAAAGGATCAAAACGGCACAAAGAAATTACTGACGCAATCACCCATCACATATGCAAAGATATGAAGCCGGCGCACATCGTCAGTAAAGACGGCTTCCGAAGACTAATGCAAACACTTGACAAAAGATACCAGCTGCCATCTCGCACTCATTTCACACGATTTGCTATTCCGGAAATGTATGAGAAATGTAAGGCGGGCGTTGAACACGAGCTCAAGCAGGTGAAATACTTTGCCTCGACCACAGATATGTGTTCCAGCAGAACCATGGAGCCGTACAGGAGTTTAACGGTCCACTATATTAATGACAACTTTGAAATGAAAAGTCGATGTTTGCAAACAGCATTCTTCCCAGAAGATCACACTGGAGAAAATATATCTGAAGGTTTAAAAGAAGCTCTAGCTTCATGGGGACTTTGTGAAGAGCAACAAGTGTCTATCACCACAGACAATGGAACTAATATAGTGAAGGCTGTCACTTTGAACAACTGGACACGACTGCAGTGCTTCGGACACACACTGCATTTGGCAATCGGTAAGTTAGATTTTATTATACATTTATTATACTTTCAATTAAGTAATGTATAATTTACATTAGGACACTTTGTAGGGCATACTTTTTTATTAAGAAACAAATTGCACGAAGATGTTTAATATGAAAACGTATTATGTTTTGTAATAGCATTTTCAACTTGTACCATAGTTGGTACCATAAGTCTGAAGGTCTCTGTCTCGCTCTAAGCGCCTCCTACTGGCGGAGAATGAATTTGCATATAGGTCGCACAAATAATAATATATTAGCTAATTTTCTTTTTCAGCATTTATTCATTCCTGTTCATGTTAGTTCATGTCAGTACAGCTATTCATGTTAGTTCATGGTGCATTAACTTGTGTTAACAATGGCAACGTTTGATTTTAATAATGTGTTAATAAATGCTTAAATTAACATTAACATTATTAGTATTGCTCATTGTCAGTTCATTTTAGCTCATGTATTAACTAGTTGTTAACAAATAGCACCTTATTGTAAAGTGTTACTCAATAGTTTTATATTTAAATGAATGAAATACACATTTTCATCATGTTTTGCAATTTTTTCTTTTTTAGAAAATGCAATCAAAGATGAACCTCGCATTTCCCGAGCCAACGGCTTGTGCAAAAAGCTAGTGGGACATTTTTCCCCACAGTTGGAAAAAAAGAAGATGTTAGCTGAAGCCCAGGAAGAACTCCAGCTTCCCCAACATGCCCTCATAACATCATGCCCAACCAGATGGGGCTCAATGCAACAAATGATAGAAAGGGTTTTGGAGCTGTCCCAGGTCCTTTCAGCTGACCGTAAAACAAGACACCTAGTGCCCCAATGCAAGACACAGATGTTCTAGAATCTGTAAGTGAGGCATTGGGTCCACTTCAGGAGTTCACAGATGCCCTTTCCAGTGAAAACTACATCAGTGTGTCGTATGTGAAACCGGTTCTTCACCTGCTGAACACCAACATACTTGCAGTGGAGGATGAAGATACTGACTTGACTATAAAATCTAAAATTCTGAACTACATCAACAAACATGATGAGGATGAAACTACCCAAGAGCTTCTGGATACAGCAACATTTTTGTGTCCAAGATTCAAAACCAGCTACACTGATGAGGATAAACGTCCAAACATTAAGGCCAGGGTCATGTCTGACATGGAAATGAGTTCACACAAGCTGAGCTCATTTATGTAAACTCCTTAGATAAACACTATTTTATATGGCTTTTTAATCTTTTCTTTCTGTTCTGTATGTCAAAGGATACATCTGAACCTGTGAGTAACACATGCAGAGAGAATCCTGACATTGATCTACCTCCACCAGGCAAAAAAGCACAGAAGTCCTTAGGAAGCTTCTTCAAAAGGACATCAGTCATGCCAGCAGCTCTGAGACTTGAAGAAGCCATAGCCGCCGAGTTAAACAGCTACCTGCTTTCTCCATCCATTGACAGTGAGGGAGATCCTCTGAAATGGTGGAGACTCCATCAGATACATTTTCCAAGAATGAGCAGGGTTGCACAAAAGTATCTTTGTATTCCTGCCACCAGCTCACCTTCGGAGAGAGTGTTTAGTACTGGGGGAAATGTGGCGACATGTCACCGTTCATGCTTAAAAACAGAAATGGTGGACATTTTTCTTGCAAAAAACCTTTAAGAGAGCAATCCGTTTTCTGATTTAGATTTACGTTAGTTTTTATTTATTGTTATGACTGGAATTGAGGTTAGTTCATCTTTATTTTTTTCATGTTGTCTGTTTTTAAGACAATTTATTACAGTTTTGTTTATCAAGCAGTTAGTACTACTGTGTACAGCATGTTATTAACTAGAGTTGAGATTAGGTCATCTTAATTTATTTTATGTTGTCCGTTTTAAAGAAGTTTTAAAGAATTTTACTACAGTTTTGTTTATTGAACTTAATACTGTTATTTCATTGTGAAATGTTTTGTTCTGCACGTCTTGTGCACTGAATACATTTAGAATGCATGTATGCTGCTTGTTTGAAAAAGCAAAAACAGTTGCCAAAATCGCAAATAAAATCACAATTATTTGTTCAAAAACAATCGCAATATGATTATTTTGTCCATATTGCACAGCCCTAGTTCAGAATTAAAGTAGTTGTCACTTGATTGTAGTGCTACTTCACCTAAAAATAAAAATTGTGTTTTATTTACTCGCCATGAAGTTGATCCAAACCTACATGTATTATATAGACATGTATGCTCCATATGCGTGTAGTTGGGAAAATATGGGTTACATATATGAAAGCGGCCATTTTTGTAATACTTTGAAATATGTGTTACATATATGTACAAGTATCTGACATACATTCTGTATATCTGTGTAATCCATTCATGGACATATAGACTATACATGTGTTTTACATATATTGCCATATATCAGATTTTCGTATGGGTTATTTTATCTTTAATACCTAATGCATTACTGGCATGCAAAATTCGAAAGAAATAAAATATTTAAAATCAAAACTGAGTCTGTGACCTCTGGTTGAATAGACACGAAACGGCCCTATTTCTAACACTCAGATGATGTTATGAAGCGAGTCGTCATGTCAGAGGGGGTTAGTATGCTGCTCAAATTAGTCCATACTCGAGGGAGTTACTCACGTCATCGCCTTGAAACCTCAACGGGGTCAAACATTTCTGAAACCTACCTCGGTTGTCACGTGTTTAGTAATATAATAAATGCAAAAAAGTTTTAACATTTGAGCGTTGCAGCAGAAAGAAAGAAAAAAATGTAAATTTGTCCTCACACAGCTATCCTACCGCTGAAGGAACAAAATATAGCACACTGCGAAATTATACGGTTTTGAAACTAAATCGTTACTATATCAGCAAATGCGATTATTAATGTTAAACAGAACAGGTTTTGGGTAACATATGGCACTAGCATATGAGAGGCCTGTGACTCTCAAACCAATGGCAAATCAATCGATTAAATTCTAGTTGAACTACAGCACGTCAGATCATTCAGAGAGCTCTCTACTAATGCACTGACGTGGGCATATTGTGTCAGTTAATGTTGATCGTGTAGTTAGCAGTAGACTAACATTCAGGAGGCTTTCGCGTTGTCTAAACACATTCATTCATATGGACTGCATCTACATAACTTTACCTTGCTTTTGGAACAGCCCACGGATTTGAGCGCTCCGAAGAAGATGGGCAGCAGGGCCATGAGCAGCAGACTCCCGTATGCCAGCGCTGTGCCCTCGGCGCTAGAGACGAACCGGCCAGCGGTCCCGTTAACCGCATCTGATCCGTTGCTGGATCCATCTGGTATAGCTGCACTTTGCTCCACATCAGCCATGTTTTAGCACGTTTAAATACCGCGACCCTTAAATATAGATATGCTGAGAATGTCAACTAGGTGTGCTTCTCATTGAGATGAGCTCGAACTGCTTGTAAGGCCACGTTTCCTAACTCAGCCCGGTCGAGTCTCCGCGTTCTTCACTGCTCACACACAGACGCACATCACAAACGCACTGACACCCGATGGACCGGAGGAAGAATTACTGCTGGGGTATTATTTCGGTGCGCTTCTCAAACAGAGGCTTTTAGAACAGACTTCTCCTAGAATTTAAACACTGGAAGAATTATTCTTAATTCCTACGGATTATTACTATTAGGGGTCTCACCTTAACTGTTGGGTAAACAATATATTCGGTAAAGTAAATGTAGGTGTCACCAAATTTGGTGTAAGAACGCCAAATACCACCAAATAACCGAATTATATAAAGAGTCCATATTCATAAATTTATGGACACCAGAGCGCACATAAATAAATAAATAAATAAAAATTCCGATTTTTTTATATAGCCTATATGGCGTGATAAAACTATCAATCACAAAATCTACCTGAATTGAGTTACATAGTTATTGGTTACATTCCTGCATGCAGGCAATAACAGTTGCCACGAGGTGCAACACTGGCCCGGGCCTTTCACAGAAAAAAAAATGAAAAAGGGGGAAGTGCCAAGATGGCGTCCGTGTAGTCGCACTTCTGTTGTCTCTATCAAACTTCGAGCAAAGCTTGATCTCATTTGACCTTCCTTTATGTTTGGAGTTGCTGATTGCTTATATGTTTTCTGAATAATTTTGCGACGTTTTTGAGCTGGAACGGTGAATCTTTGCCACTTTTTTTTCTGCTAGAACGTATGAAGTGGTCTCCTGAGCACGCTGATTAAAACTCACATACACAAGAAAACCTTAAAGAATGGCGGATACTGTGAAACGTGTGCACGACTATGCTAAATCAAAGACTATAGAATACCCAAGACATGTCACTCGTGTAGTTTTGAATGGGGAAAAAAGCAACGCTCATTATGGCCGCAAAGCCCCGCCTTCTTAGTGAAAGAGCCAATCGTTGATTAGAAAAGTCAGCGCATCACTGCAGCTGCCCTTAGAAGTCCCGGTTGCTATAGAAACAATCGGACCTCTAAGACGTGTGCTCAGTACTGCGCATGCGCACTGGCTCATCTAGCCGGAAAAATAAGCGTTTTTTTCACGTTATTGGAGCACAAGGAACCATATTTATGAGGCAGTTCTTGTTGGATTTCTTTGGAGATTTAAAATATGAAATTTAATCGTAAGCTTGGTGAACAGTTTTGGAGAATTTGATGTTTCCCCATTCAAACAGATAGGAGCTGCACTTGAATGCCCGAGAGGCGTTTCAAAGATGGCCGCCGAGTGACATGACTTGCCTTAAAGGGACTTTGGCTAAATCTGCTCCCGAAGATGTTCCAAGCATGGATTGTACACCACTTTTAGACACCCCAATTAACAGCCCTCTTACGAAAGTGCGGCGGCAAACTTCCGAGCCTTCAAACGCAGCTATCCTGGAGGCGATCGAGAGGCTAGGATAAAAGCAAGATATCTTCATGGAGAAGTTACTGGAAATCGAAAGGTCGCTTGCATCTAATTGGACCCTGATATCTGAACTTGCTATCAAAGTTGATTCAGCTACCGACAAAACGGAGAGAGCTGTAGTTAAAACCGACGAGTTGAGTGTTCAAGTAGCTTTTTTAATTGCCAAAAATAAACAGCTGTGGGGGAAAGTTGATGACCTGGATGCATACATTAGACGGTGGAATTTGAAGATCTCCGGTGTTCCGGAGGAGGCAGGAGAAAATGTGAAAATGGTCACTATGGATATTTTCTCTCGAATTTCGCTGGGGTTGAGGGATGGTCTTCAGACTTCCATTGATGTTGCACACAGAATCGGTCAGAGAGATGCAGACGCGTTTCCACGGCGGATTATTGTGCAGTTTTTGTCACATACCCATCGGGATCGCATTTGGTTGGACTCAAGAAAACACTGAAGTCCTCGGGCAGAAAGGCATCAAAATCGCAGAAGACCTGACACAACGAACGAGAGAGGCACGGAATAAACTGGCCGCTAGTAAGTCAAGCCAGGAGAGACGGAAAACCAGCTGGGTTCAAGGGCTCGTTTGCCATTATTGATGGAAAGAAGATTACAGCGGATGTGAATTATGTTAACGTTTCCCCCTAATCCCGTTTGAGGATTGAATATTGACTTTGATTGTACTCTACAGGCACTATAAACTTCTGGCAAAGAAGATTTTTGTTGTGTTTTTTCATGGCTCTTTCTTTTGAATATACCAGGATACAAGATTTTCTTAACCATTTGATGCTGATATATAGAAGGTTGAAAAAAGGATAGGTTTTGCACTTTAAACCTTTTTTGCCCTATTTCTCCCTTTTTGTTTTTGTTAGTTGCAGAGCTTCTTAATCTTTATACAGTAAATTGTTTGAATATTGAGGGCATCAGAATTGTAGATCGCACTATTTTGATTAGTCAACTTGCAGACGATACTTGTATTTTCCTAAAAGACAAAGGGCAGGTCCCTAGAAGCTTTAAAACTCTTTTCGCTTGCCTCTGGCCTTTCTGTTAATCAGTCTAAATCTGAGATTATGACAGTTCATCATTCTGATATGTCAGATGTATGTGGAATTAAAGTAAAACAAACATATCTTGGTATTATAATTACTAAATGTTCATCTGAGAGAATTGAATCAAATTTTTCTAAATGCTTACTTAATGCAAAAACTGTTTTTAATTGCTGGTCTCAGAGGAATTTAACTATCCATGGACGTGTTCTGCTTTCCAAGGCTGAGGGAATTTCGAGACTGGTATATCCTGCTCTGTCTTTATATGCCAACCCTAAAATGTGCTCAGATATTGACAGGGCTTTATTTAAGTTTATTTGGAAAAACAGAACTCAGTATGTGAAAAGAAAAACTATTATTAGACCTTTTTCAGAGGGTGGGCTTAATATCCTTGATTTTAGTACTTTAATATTGTTTTTAAAATCAATTGGATTAAACATTGTTTGGCCCAGAGTAAATCTATATGGTTTTATATCCCCATCTATTTTTTGAAAAGTGTGGTGGGTTATCCTTTCGACTATCGTGTGACTTCAAATACAGTAAACTTCCCATAAAATTATCAAACTTTCATAAGCAATCACTAGAAGCATGGAAAATAGCCTTTAAACATAATTTCTCTCCACATTCATGCATACTATGGAATAACCAATTTGTGCTGTCTAAAAACAAGAGTATATTTAAAGATTTGATAAAGGTATTATATTTCTTTCTGATTTATTGAACACGAATGGTGAGATTTATACTTATCAGCAATTTCTTTCTTTCTCAGGGATTGAATCTTCCTGTAGAGATTATAATCTGCTGGTAAAAAGCATTTCCCCTAAATTGCTTTACCTTTTGAAAATTCATCTCAGTTATAATTCAGCTGTCCGTCAAATCACAAATCTTGTTATTGGAGGTATTAATATCATGGATTTTAAGTGTAATAACTCACATAGAAAATGTCTTACTCGAGATGCCAGCTGTTACCCAAAAGCACTCATAAAGTGGAAACAATTCTTTTTCATACATTCTATTGAGAAAATATGGTCAGTATCTAATAAATTTTTACTGCCAAATAAGGTAAAGGAAATACATTTTAAGAAATTGCACAGGTACTATCCTTGTAACACTTTTATTAACAAGTTTAAAAAAGATGTCTCACCTAAATGTTCATTTTGTAATTTAGAAAATGAAACACACACTTATTTTGTAACTGTAAATATTCTGAGGACTTTTGGAAACTGATATCTATCTTGGTTTTTGATGTATTTTATAAAATAGTTAAAACAGATGAATCTATTATCCTTTTTTTTGAATTGCAAAACTGGATCAGAGGAAGCTGATAATGCTTTAAAGGTGTTAATTCTCTTTGGGAAGTTTCATATTCATAAAACAAAAATAATGTCTATTACTCCCTCTTTTAATTTTTTTCTGTAAAGACCTTAATATATTTTATGACTCATTGATTTCAATTACTAGAAACAAGAAATGTATAAAAACATCTCAAATATTAAAAAATGTTATTTGTAAATTGTAATGTCCATGATGTAGACTTGTTATATGTATCCCCCACTTTTGTTTGTGTTCTGTATTGTGTTATGTGCTGATGTTAAGTATTGTTGTATATTCGTTTTTTGAAAGAGGAATAAAAAATAAATAAATTAAAAAAAATGAAAAAGATAGAACAAGTTCTTTTTAGAGCTGGATGGAATAAATATGTGTCTGAACTGCACTTGGAGGCAATAGATGCTTGTAAAAATTGGGTTTTAACAGGTAAAGCAAAGTATGCCCCATAATTTGATAAAAAGAAACTGGCAAATGATGTTTATGATTTTTGGAAATAAAGTTAAGGTTATTAATCCACATTTTTGAACCCTGTTTTCCTCTGTATTTCAGTTTTACTCTGTTCCACTTGTATTTGAAGTGGTGGTCACAATAAATCCATGCTTCAGTTCAACGTCACTGTGGAAGGAGTTATCTATCTGTCTAGTTAAAGAAGGGGAACTCTTTTACAAGGGCGGAATATGTGGGGTGACAGCCCTTCATGTGCTCGCCAAAGGTAGCCTGACTGCCATTAGGTACCGAGATGAGATCCTCAGACCCCTTGTGAGACCATATGCCGGTGCTGTTGGCCGGGGGTTCCTCCTAGTGATGTTTTATTAACAAATTTCGGGAGGAGCTCGCGCAGATAATTAACACGGCCAATTCACCATCAGCAATCACACTCCCTATCCAATCACTCTCCCTATCCAATTACTACAGTCCCTTTAAATAACCAAGCAGTCCTACCTTCAGTTATCTCTGATTTCAGCATTGGCACACCCAATTGCCGTAAACACGTCCGAGATTCACTCCTCCGAGGATTATTCCTCAGACGCAGAGCATCCTGCAGCTCCTCCAGCCTCCATCCAGGTCGCCGCTCAGGCCACCAGCGCTCAGCAGGATCCACCAATCGAGCCCGCGGCTGCATCACGGGGCCGCAGGCCCTCACGCACCGCCACTGCTCGCACTCCGAGACGCCAGCTCACGCCGTCTCCACCACCTTCCAGACGCCGGGCATCTTCCCTAGCGTCCTCCTATGGTTCAGCCTTCTCCTGCACCCCAGCCAAGGAAAAATGGACCGTAGCTGAGCTTCGCAAGGCGCTCACCAGCGCCGGCCTCACCTTTACACGCCATTCCTCTAAAGCGGAACTCCTCGCTCTCTACTCATCTCTCCAACAGCAGGAAAAACCTACATCTACCCCTCCCACCAGGGCTTCAGGCAGAGTGCACTCAGGCCGCAGCGCCCCTTACTCCACGTCAGGACGCAGCAGAAGGCCGTCACCGAGTTTGGGCCACGCCCCGGACACCGCAGTCTCCAGCCATGGCCACCCTGCCCGACTTTCGAAGCGGGAGCCCGCTGCTCACGCCGGCAGAGAGCCAGCCATCACCTCCACGAGCCGCCGCAGCAGCACGAACTCGCCCACTCCAGCGGCCGATTCCCGTCCGCAACCCGTGCCTCTCCTTTCTCTCCCCTTTTCATGGCCCGCAGCACCGCCTTCCGCTCATAGCACGAGCATTCCCCCGCTCATGCCACAAGCACCGGTGCCCCTCATTCCCCCTCTCTTCCCCCCTCCCTTTCCCGTTTCAGGAGACGGCCGCAGCTCACGCTTACCGCCACAATCAGTCCCTGCAGCCACTTTCTTTCCTTCTCAGGCCCGTCCTCCCTTCTCTTTGGCCTCAGCCACACCTCTTCCAGCCCCGCCAAACGCTTTAGCACAGGAACCTCCCCCAGTTCCCAACTCCATCAGGACCCAGATACTAGCAGGTGCGGATGTTGATCTTTTCACTCTCTTGTCACCTATCTTACCATCGCCAGCCGATCGCCAAATCAACTGTGGCGATTTTTCTGTCACTTTAAAAAATTCAGCACCCGTCCAGTCACGCATTCTGTCATTTCCCGAGTTTACCATCGCCTTCACCCGTTACGTAGAAGTCATCTGCACTGTCTTTCCCCACAGGAGACGCGAGCTCAGCGACTACCTCTTAATAATCGCTGAACTCGCCCTGTCATATGGAGGTTCCCACTTTTACACTTATCACAAGATGTTCGCTGCAAAATGTGCCATCCGCGTAGCCCAGTGGAACCAGTGTCCTTATTGGGGAGCTCTGGACACCGAGCTCCATAACAGAGTGTTCCTGGGCTGCCGTAACATCTCTTGCGCGGTTTGCCGTTCTTTTTCCCACCCCACCACCAGCTGCCCCTTCACATCCATCCCTCCCGACCCCGAACCATCCCAACCCAAATCCACGAGCTACGTCCCACGTCTCATGGAGACCTCAGTTACCCCTACTCCCACACTTCGCCGCCGCCCTTCTTCCTCCAGCAACCAAGTCTGCTCCGACTTTAACCACGGCAGGTGCACCAGACAGCGCTGTCGTTTTATGCATGTGTGCAATTTTTGTGGCGGCGCTCATACACGTCTAGTCTGCCCTGTCTATAAAGCTGCAAATAAAAACCAAAAAAGTTATTTATCGACTCCTGTAAATGTTTCCCGCTTATCTACTGAATTGCTTCATCACCCTGACCCTCATTTTGTATGTTATGTTCTTTCAGGTCTCACACATGGATTCCACCTCGGCGTCCTGAGCCTCCCCTCCCAAAACCTCATCTGCCCAAATCTCCACTTCGCTCTCACCGAACCCGAAATAGTGGACGGCCTAATCAAAAAAGAAATAGACTCAAATTTCATGATAGGCCCCTTTTCTGTCCCTCCCTTTAGCATCTATCGAGTCAGCCCCATCGGCGTTGCCACCAGAAAATTCTCAGGCAAAAAACGCCTCATAATTGATCTTTCATCTCCGCATAATTCCCCATTCCCTTGCATTAACAGCCTCATTCCGCTCGAAGAGTTTTCTCTTCACTATCACGACGTCGACCAAGCCACTACCTTGATTAAAAAAGCAGGTCGTGGCGCTTGATTGGCCAAAGTCGATATTACTTCTGCTTTCAAAGTTATGCCCATCCACCCAGATTTCTGGCACTTATTTGGCATTCGCTGGAAAAACGAATTCTATTTGCAAAAGCAGTCCAAAAATCTTCGACACGCTGTCAGAGGCAATTTGCTGGATCCTCTCCAACAATTACAATTTACCCTATCTGATTCATCTTTTAGACGATTTCTTAATCATCTCACCCCCAGATTCCATCCCAGCCGCACACCTCTTGACAACCCAAAAGCTTTTCTCAGAGCTCGGGATTCCCCTCGCCCAAGACAAAACCGAGGATCCTAGCACTTCCATCGAATTTTTGGGCATCAATTTAGATTCCCAAAAATTCCTGGCTTCCCTGCCAAAAGAAAAGATTGACAGAACGATCATCGGGTCAGGACCGCTTCCCACGTATCGACGTGGACACGAAAGGTTCAGTAGACTTTTTGCTCTAAATGAATGGTTGTTGTCATGGTGTAAAGAACAGAAACTGCTCTTTGTTAATAGTTGGAATCTTTTCTGGGAGCGTCCTAGGCTTTTCCGAACTGATGGCCTGCACCCCAGCAGAGTCGAAGCAGAACTGCTGTCGGACAACATCTCCAGGACGCTGCGCTCCATTTGACTAGTAAGCAAATCTTCAAATAGTTGCGATGATGGCTTTTGTTCTGCACATTTAAACGATAGTATTGGTGCTGTCCAATCTATAAAGACTGTGTCTGTTCCTCGAATAGTGAGGTCAAAACAAACATTTAATGCAGGATCTAGAAAAAATCTAATCGTGATTAAACCAGAAAAATGCACAATAAATGAACAAAAACTATTTTTAAAGCTTGGGCTCCTAAACATTAGATCACTCGCACCCAAAGCACTTATTGTAAATGAAATGATCACAGATAATAGCTTTGATGTCCTATGCTTGACTGAAACTTGGCTAAAACCAAACGATTATATTGGTCTGAATGAGTCTACTCCACCAAACTACTGTTATAAGCATGAGCCTCGTCAGATTGGTTGTGGCGGTGGTGTTGCAACAATATATAGTGATATTTTCAATGTTACTCAGAAAACAGGGTACAGGTTTAATTCATTTGAAGTACTTCCCCTTAATATTACTCTGTCAGAAATGCAAAAGAAATCTCTCCTATCTCTTGCTCTGGCTACTGTGTATAGACCTCTTTTTGCTTGGTTGGAATAGCAGCTACGCTAATTACTTCTCTATTTGTTTCTCTGTTTCTGCCACGGGATTTCCATCCTGTGGTAACTAGGAATTACACAAGATTCAGTCCGGATTCAGAACAGCCAAGAAGAGATGATGCCAGCCTTGAAACGAACGCTTAGGGGGACCTGCCAGTAGCCCTTGGCAAGGTCTAGTGTGGAGATGTAACATGCCCTTCCCAGCCTTTTGATGAGCTCATCCACTCGGGCATTGGGTTGCTGTCGAACTGCGAGACTTCATTTAACTTCCGGAAGTCATTACAAAACCAGAATGTACCATCAGGTTTAGGGACCATGACAATCTGGCTGGACCAGGGGCTATAGGATGGTTCAATCACTTCCAGTTGGAGCATTTTCTTCACCTCCTCCTCAATGGCTTGCCGGCGAGCTTCGGGTACTCTATAGGGTCGCTGCCGGATAACAACCTGGGGACGGGTCCATATTTGATGAGTGAGGATGGTGGTGTGACCTGGAAGTTCAGAAAAGACATCTTTAAACTCACGAACCAGGGTTTCCAGCTCCTTTCTCTGGGGACCCACAAGGTGACTTCCGAGGTCTATTATGGGATCAATGACTTCAGCTATTAGGGCAGCCGACTGAGCTTTCACAACCCATTTCTTCAGGAGGTAGATGTGGTATATTTGTTCCTTCTTCCACCTCCCAGGCTGGCGCAGTCTGTAATTCACTGGTCCCACTGTCTCAATGACAGTATAAGGACCCTGCCATGTAGCCAAGAACTTACAGGCAGAGCCAGGAACTAGGACAAGAACTTTATCACCAGGCTGAAATTCCCGTGGCTGGGCTGGCCGATCATATAATCGTTGTTGGGCCTGCTGGGACTCAATGAGATGTTGTTTGACAAGGGGCATTACCTTCTCGATGCGGTCTCTTATGCTGTGTACATGCTCAGTGAGGGAGTGGTGAGGAGAAGGCTGTTGTTCCCAAGCTTCTTTAGCTACATCTAGAAGTCCCCTTGGTTGACGGCCAAACAAGAATTCAAATGGGGTGAACCCTGTAGAGGCTTCAGGTACTTCTCTGATCCCAAACAGCACATAAGGCAGCATCCGGTCCCAGTCACACCCATCCTCAGCAATCACCCTATTCAACATCTGTTTCAAGGTTTTGTTGAAGCGCTCAACAAGCCTGTCAGTCTGTGGGTGGTAGACAGACGTTCTGAGATGCTTTACCTTCAAAAGATGGCATACATCGGCCAAACCATGGGAGATGGCATGCCCTGGTCCGTGAGTATCTCTGTAGGAATCCCAACACAGCAGAAACAGCTCCTGAGCTATGGCTGCTGAGGTTGCTCGCCGAAGGGGAATGGCCTCCGGGTAGCGGGTGGCGTAGTCCACAATGACTAGGATATGTTCGTGTTCCTGTGCAGATTTAGTCCATGCCAATACGGGTGAATGGAACCTCGATGACTGGAAGCGGTATTAGGGGGGCAGGAGCTGGTTTATTTGGGGTGGTCCTCTGACAAACTTCACAGGCTTGGCAGAAGCGACGAATATCCATGTTCATACCCGGCCAGTGAAACCGATCCCGGAGACGTTGGAGGGTATTTTCTGCTGCTAGATGTCCAGCCATGGGATGGGAGTGGGCTAGTGTCATCACCAGGTCAGTTTTTTCTTTTGGCAGAACCAGCAAGTCCTTTTCTTTGCCCCACCTTATTGCCACACAGTACAACAAGCCATTTTTTTATTACAAAGTGTGGAGTGGGGTGAGGTGGGGGTAGGCGTTCATTTCCATCTACCACCCTGACCTGATTCCAGCAGTTTTTTAGGCAGTCATCCTCCCGCTGCTCCCTACCCAAAGACCCTCCAGAGGTAACCTGCTGGAAGAGATCAGAGTAGACATCAACATTAGTAATTGCTGATTCACCCGCTCTCTGAAGCAACGTAAGCCTGTCGACTGCATCTTTCTAAGATAAGCAGGCCTTTCTGTCCGGCGTAGGAGTTGGTCTAACCCAGCCCAGTCCCTCCCCAAGAGCAAGGGCATGGGTAGATCCAAGATAACACCCACTTCCACGGACCAGGTACCTGGAGCAGCAGATTAACACTGTTTGAGCTGGAACATACCTTGTGTCCCCATGCACACAGGTGACTGGAAGAACAGCCCGGCTCAACTTAGTTGTTCCCAGCAACTGAGGGCTGACCAAAGTTATACTGCTTCCAGTGTCCAACACTGCCCGAACCGGTCTGCCATTAATCCGCACTTCTTGTTCCGGGGCACCATAAGGAATAGTCTGATGAATGACGCAGCCTGCCATCCATGTTCGCCCCACTGGAGGATTAGGATCTGTGGCCATGGGTTCGTCCTTTTGTGCACTTTGGGGAGCTGCCAGGTTTTACTGGCTTGTAGTTTCTTCCTTTCCTTGTCTCTCCCTAAAGATGCCCGCATTCTCCACCAATGTAGCTGGTTCCTGAGGAAAAGGGAGAACAGACACAAGGAAATGAATTCAACCCGGAATACAAGTGAGCAAATGCAAGGAAATTAGCCAGGGACAGCTTGACTGTACTACTCTAGTGTGCATACAGTGAAAATAGTGTTGCTTATGAGTGTTTCCAGTGGAAGAGTGTTTGTCGCTCAGGGGAGAGTGGGTGAAAGTTTTCCAAATTGGCAGGAATCAGTAGATCCAGCGATCTGCCTGTGAAGGATCCAGAGCACCAAACTCCTTTCAGTCACTCTCTGGTAAAAAGACAAAAGCACAAGTGTTAGCTTTAGTCGAGAGAAGAATCTCTACCTCTTCTGTTTCCACTGAGGCTTAAATCCATGTCAAGTCAAGTCAAGATTATTTATACAGCACTTTTTATAATACAAGTTGTGTCAAAGCAACCTTACAGTATTAAAATAATAAAGTAAAATGTCAATAATAATGCAAAAGTTCCATACTGCAACAAAGTCAAATTGGGGAGGACTCATCTGGTTCCCATGGCCTTGTGCCGGTGGCCGTTTAGGGTAGGAGTTCTTTCTTGATGATCTGTCTCTGGGGCTCATCTAGTTCAGGGGTTCTCAACCTTGTTTACGGCAGGGCCCACCTCCTTCTCTGGTCCATTTTGCAAGGCCCCCCTATGCCTGACATTTCCTCTAAAGGTTTTTATTTTTAAAACTTTTTTATTAACCAAAACATTTGTTTGCCTTTTTATTCTTCTACTGCATGTTATAAAAAACCTCAAACAAACAAACTTCAAATTAAAGCTATACTTTTGAATTTAAAAGAAAACCCTCTGCTCAGTTCTAACTTTTTAACATATATATACATACACAGTGTGCGATTTGCTCACCTTCTCTATAAAATGTATTTGTTGTTTGAAATTAAATCATTACTATTATTAGACCTAACTTACTTGTTTTTATTAAATTGATCGGGTAAGACAGCTTCCGTCGTATTAAAAACATTTCATGACAATCATTATCTGGTTCTTGCCTAAAAAGACGGGTATATAATGCACATTGTTAACAGATTACACTAACAGTTTGGTCAACCTCTGCCTATGGAGAGAGGGGAAAAAAAGTTTTCAAAAGCATCCCCCCTCAGTTTTTTCAAAAATCGCACCCTGCATATACAGATTTAAAGCTCCTGAATTCTTTAATTTGGACATTTACCACTTCAGAGTACTTTTTCATAAGTAAGTGAATACATACATTACGTGCAAGTTACTATTACTGTAATCGTCTTTACCTTTACATTTTATTTCATGCAGCCAAGAGATGAAGTAGCGACCTGTCTTCCCGCGGGGGTATAGGTTACTTTTATGCGGGCTTTTGCAGGCAGGAGTGGGACAAAACACGAATATCATGGGCGGGAGTGAGACGAAATGACATATATTTCTGTGGGAGCGGGCAGGCTCGGGACTAAAAAATCCGTCCCTTGTAGGTCTCTGATGAAGTTTGTGTGCGCGATGAGGCTTGCTGCGCCGAGTCCAAAGCAATCAATCACAGAACACGAGAGACGGCGCGCTTTGACCATTTTAATGTAAAACATTATTAATGAAACTAAACAATTTTAGGATAATATTTAAATTAATTTTAAGCTATCTTGCGGCTCACCTGGAGGATCACTGAGGCCCACTAGTGGGCCGCGGCCCACCGGTTGAGAATCGCTGATCTAGTTGACACGGTATCTGCTGACATTCGGCTGTAGGTGTTGATCCACCATCTGCTCTAGGTTTGGACTGGATCCGGGGGACTGCAGTGACCATCTGATCTGGATACGGACTGGATCTGGTGGCTATGGTGACCTGAGAATAAGAAACAAACAGACTAATATTAATGTAGACGCAAGAGTTCCAAGTTGCCACAAAATCAGATTGGAGAGGACTCATCTGGTTTTCGCTATCTTGCGTCGATGGCCGTCTAGGTGATGGGGTCTTCACTGATGATCTGTCTCTGGGGCTCATCTAGTTGATGTGGTCTCTGCTGATATTCAGGGCTGTAGAGGATATCTCTGGGTGCTGATGGGCACGGACTAGATCCGGGAGACTGCAGTGACCGTCTGATCTGGATACAGGTGACTACGGTGTCCTCGGAATATGAAGGAAAGATACTAATATTAGCGTAGATGCCATTCTTCTTCTGATGCAATGAGTACATCAGGTGTTATAGGAAGTGTCCCTGGTTCCGGTTGACCTAAATAATGCAGCCTAACAATCCTTTAACGGATTTGGAATAGGAAATGTATTAAGTGTAGGCCAAGTTAAAGAGATGGGTCTTTAATCTAGATTTAAACTGACAGAGTGTGTCTGCCTCCCGAACAGTGTTAGGTAGATTGTTCCAGAGTTGAATGTGAAAAAGATCTGCTGCCCGCAGTTGACTTTGATATTCTAGGTATTATCAAATTGCCGGAATTTTGAGAACGTAGCGGACGTGAGGGACTATAATATGATAAGAGCTCGCTCAAGTACTGAGGAGCTAAACCATTGAGGGCTTTATAAGTAATTAGCAAGATTTTGAAATCTATACGATGTTTAATAGGGAGCCAATGCAGTGCTGACAGAACCGGGCTAATATGGTCATACTTTCTGGTTCTAGTAAGAACTCTAGTTGCTGCATTTTGGACCAGCTGGAGTTTGTTTATTAAGCGTGCAGAACAACCACCCAATAAAGCATTACAATAATCTATCCTTGAGGTCATGAACGCATGGATTAACGTTTCTGCATTTGACATCGTGAGCATAGGTCGTAATTTCGATATATTTTTTAGATGAAAAAATGCGGTTTTGCAAATGCTAGAAATGTGGCTTTCGAAGGAAAGATTGCTATCGAATAGCACACCTAGGTTCCCGACTGATGACGATGAATTGACAGAGCAGTCATTGAGTAATAGACTGTGTTTTAGGTCATTACATGCGGAGGTTTTAGGTCCAATAATTAACACCTCTGTTTTTTAAGAATTTAGCAGTAAAAAATTTCTTGCCATCCAATTTTTTATTTCAACTATGCATTCTGTTAGTTTTTCAAATTGGTATGTTTCGCCGGGCCATGACGAAATATAGAGCTGCATATCATCAGCATAACAGAAAGAAAGAAAGAGCTTTATTGCCAAGTGTGTTCACACACACAAGGAATTTGTTTTGGTGTTAGGAGCTTCCAGTACAGAAAGTACAAACATAGCAGACATACATAAAGTTAAGGTAGTAAAACAATAATATTAAAAAAGAATATACAATAAATTATAAATAACAATGGTAATAAAAATACAGAAAAAGATGTCCATAGACAGAACTAGAATGTGCATATGTGCTATATATACAAGAGGTTTGTGTGTTGATATCTTGCACTTGTGACTGATATGATACCTCGTCATTCACTGCTACGAATTGATGCCTGACTGGAAATCCTCACAGATACCATTTTTCTCTAAGAAAGAACACAATTGTGAGGACACTACCTTTTCTAGTATCTTTGACAGAAAAGGGAGATTTGAAATTGGTCTGTAATTGTTTAATTCATTGGGATCAAGTTGAGGTTTTTTAATTAGAGGCTTAATAACAGCCAGTTTGAAGGTTTTGGGGACATATCCTAGTGATAATGACGAATTAATAATATTCAGAAGAGGATCCATGACTTCTGGAAGCACCTCTTTTAGTAACTTAGATGGAATAGGGTCTAACATGTTGTCGGTTTAGATGATTTAATAAGTTTACACAGCTCTTCCTCTCCTATAGTTGAAAATGCATGGAATTGTTCCTCAGGAGATCTATAGCATATCTGATGTGATACTGTAGCGGATGGCTGCTGAGATATGAGATAATGATCTGAGATATCATCACTTTGATGCAGAATTTCAACGCCATTAACATCAATTCCGTGTGACAATATTAAATCTAAAGTATGATTTCGGCAATGAGTATGTTAGGAAGCAGACAGGACAGCAAGGTAAGTGCAACAGATATATATGTTTATTGAACGCAGCAATGCCGGAGATGTGAGAAGACCCTGAGACTGGTGAGTATGGCAGATGTTGAGAGGATGGGAGTTGAGTGAGCCGGGTATTGAATCGGGATGTATTCTTTCTTGCAGGATTCGTGCAGCGGGGATTGAATGGCCGATCCCGTGGACGGAGTGGACACAGACTTATGGCACACACCACTTAGAGCTGACGCTGGCAAACTTGGAAATGGCGATTCGGAAGACTGGAACTTGGAAGACTGGGACTTGGAAGACTGGAACTTGGAAGACTGGAACTTGGAAGACTGGAACTTGGAAGACTGGAAACTTGGAAGACTGGAACGAGACAGAATTCAGGTAAGTAATTTCAGGTAACGATTTGATAGCGAAACTCTTGGGAAGAGAGACACTACAGTCCGCTTTCGTGGGAACGAGCCCGGACAGTGAGTGGTGTGTGGCGTGCTGATTTATACGTGGCGGTGATGATGGCGTGCAGGTGATGGTGATCAAAACTCAGGTGACGGTGATCTGGGCGTGACAGAGGGTGTGGAGCCTGGCCAATCCGTGACAGAGTAGGACCTGACACGTGTTGTCTAACCCCAATTGAGTTCAGAATATCTACAAATGCTGTTCCTAATGCATCTCTTTCATTATCAACATGGATGTTAAAATCACCCACTATTAAGACTTTATCTGCGGCCAGCACTAATTCGGATAGAAAATCAGCAAATTTTTTAATAAAGTCTGTATGGTGTCCTGGTGGCCTGTATACAGTAGCTAGCACAAACGTCACAGGAGATTTTTCATTAATACTTGATTCTTTGGATAATGCTATATGGAGCACCATAACTTCAAACGAGTTATAATTGAAGCCCGTTCTCTGAGAGACATTGAGAATACTGCTATAAATAGTAGAAACACCTCCTCCTTTACCTTTTAGACGCGGTTCATGTTTATAACAGTAATCTTGGGGGGTGGACTCGTTTAAAATAATGTAATCGTCTGGTTTTAGCCAGGTTTCTGTCAAACAGAGCACATCTAGCTTATGATCAGTGATCATATCATTTACAAAAAGTGCTTTCGTAGAAAGGGACCTGATATTCAATAAGCCAAGCTTTATCAATTGTTTCTCTGTATTATATATATTTTTTATTTGTTGAACATCAATTAAATTGTTAGTCTTGATTTGATTCAGGCGTTTTTTGTATTTTCTAGCTCGGGGAACAGACACAGTCTCTATAGTGTGATATCTAGGTGAAAGGGTCTCTATGTGCTGAGAATTAACTGATTTCTGTGACGTGAGGCGGCTAGCAGACGGTCGGTTTAGCCAGTCTGTCTGCTTCCTGACCTGGGCCCCAGTTAGTCAAGTGCAAACTCTAAGACTATGTGCCATATTTCTAGATAGGAGAGATGCTCCACATCCGGAGGGATGAAGACCATCTCTTTTCAACAGGTCAGGTCTGCCCCAGAAACTCGTCCAATTGTCTATGAAACCTATGTTATTTCGCGGGCACCACTTTGACATCCAGCCGTTTAATGATGACAATCTACTGTGTATCTCGTCACCACGGTAAGCAGGGAAGGGGACCAGAGCATATTACAGTGTCTGACATGTGTAGGAGATTGACTGATCGCCATCAGCTGGGCTTGGTGATTGCTCCTCAGCTGGTATGTGTGTGTTGCCAGTGATGACGCATGAAGAGCTACTGGCAACTCGCCACATCAGCTATGTCATATGATGAAACAAATTACATTTAGCTTGTTTTACTAATACATATGTGACCCTGGACCACAAAACCAGTCTTAAGTCGCTGGGGTATATTTGTAGCAATAGCCAAAAATACATTGTATGGGTCAAAATTTTTTATTTTTCTTTTATGCCAAAAATCATTAAGAAATTAAGTAAAGTTCATGTTCCATGAAGATTTTTTGTAAAATTCCTACTGTAAACATATCAAAATGTAATTAGGGGTGTAAAAGGGGTGTAAAAGTTATAGCGCCACCAACTGGCAGCAGGAAGCTTGTCGTTTTCAAAATGCTTTTAAATCAGCCTCTTAATTTTACACAATTTGCTTCAAACTTCATTGGAATAATGTCAAAACAAGGCCGATGAGAATCTGTAAAGGGGTCCTTGATAAATCAAATGCTGTTGCCATGGCAACGTCTCAAACTTTGACATTTGTTTCCTGTGTTTTTGAGGCAGATGACATGCTCAGAATTTCATGAAACCTGACACACATGTTGGGATTAATGATAGTTAGACACTGGCAAAAGCTCATAAATGGGTGTGAAGGAGGCACTCTATAGCGCCACCTTTTGACAAAAGTTGGGGGGATAGTTGGAGCTACAGTCAGAAAAAATCCTTACAGACGGTATACGTGTATTAACGTATATTGTTCGCATCAAACCGGACAACTTTCTAATTTACACTCATTAGCTACGACCAGCAGGAAGTCGGCTATTTTGATTTGAACGTGGATTTTTGGAAAAATACAGCTGTAACTAAATGCATACTAGTCTTACAAAAATCATGAAATTCACACTAAGCTTTGTCAACATGATGCCAAGATACTGAAGATGCTAAATTGCGAACGTTTTTTGGATATCTTGAACGATGTTGACATGGTGATTTCTGAAAGTAACAGTGAAAAAAGATAACAGTAATTTTCATATATCTTTAAAGTGCATTATTCTAACTCTTCAAAACTTTTTTACATGCAAAGAACAACACATTCTTAGGAAATATGCTTAGTATCAAGATGTTATCATACTCAGAGGCCCCAAAAACAATAAAAGTATCATAAATCTTAGTGTCAGATGAAGACTGTAATACCAGGTATGAACACCAGAGGTCCTCATAGGCTAAAGAATATTTTTACCTCTAATCTATTCAATTCATTCTCAGTGTATAAGAATGAAAATAATGCATAGAATCAGTTGATATGTACTGTACTGTCAGAATACTTTCAATAAATATTGTATAAATGCTTAAACAGCATTAAAAATTGTTTTAATCTTTAAAGGAAAACTCTCACTGCAACACTGTAGCACTTAGGCTATATTATATTAATAAAGTTGATCCAATCCTATTGACTTTGCCGTATTTGCTACTCAACTTCAGCACGTGTGTGTGGACTAAATGTATGTATGTGTAACAGCCCAAGCCCATTCAGTTTTGTTGTTGTTGTTGTTTTAAATAGAGTTTCTAAAGGCTTAATTGTGTTTTAAGACCATTATGTTCCCTCCCAACAGCAATGTTGAATAGGAGTTGAACAATTCTGACATAGCTGTGTTATTAAAAAATCATATAACTCAAAAACATTGCATTAAATATTGACATTATAACTTTTAATATGCCAGCAAACTGTTGTAGATGCAATTTTTATGAAAAGTCCTGGATCTCCAGAAAAGCTTGTCTCTGGGGGGGGTGAATAATTTCGATTGCAACTGGAGTTTTGGAGCAGCTGGAGTTTTTTTTTTTGTTTGTTTGTTTGTTTTGGTTTTACTCACGTTTACAAGCATTTGGGCTTACACTTGGATTGTATATAGACTGTTGAACACTTGCATTTGCATAACCAGCTTAATGCTTCAAAACATACCTAACCAGCATATGCTGTTTTTTGTTTGTTTTCAACAGGGCATCAACACACTGGGAGTCAATTGGACTGTTTTAGGGTGAGGTTTCCTAGTTTTATTGTGTTGTTTTCGTACTGCTAATACATCTTTAAAAATAACAAACATTGTTTTTAAGCGATAATCACACAAATTATCTTACGTTTTAATTTTAGCAGTAAACCTCTGTTGTGCAGCACTTTGCCACAAAAATTAAAAGATAAATGAAATTCATGTTTTATTGCATCATTGGATTGCCAGAGAAATATAGTACATAACACAGAATTCCTGGAAAAAATAAACTTCTAAACATCCTAGTATTGTTTGCAATTACAATTACCATTACAATGGAAAACAACAGGTTTGGTTATAAACCAGAATTTGAGAGAGAGAGAGAAAAACGTATATCAATGTAAAAAAATTACTGTTATACTATTCATAATTCATTATTTCAATTAATTAGACATGCTTTTTGATCAATGGAAAAAAAACTAAAACTAAATTTGGGGGGAAAAAAAATATATATATATATATATATATTTTTTTTTTTTTTTCCGAGCTCTTTCGTCTTGTTATATTTACAGTTTGTCAGATTTTGTAGGCATGTCCATGCTGTTCGTCCTCCAGTCCACCAGTGTCGCTCTTCGTTTCCGGTGGAGCGTCGCGTGGCGGCTGTTCTGCCGCTTCCTTCAGTGCGTCACGCCCCTCTCGTGGACAAAATGGACGGAACACTCCGCGTTTGTTTGTATGAGTGCACTCCACCTCAATAATCATTTGTAAGTTCGCTAACACAAGTCAGAGCGTGCATGTAAACGCAGACGGTACGCAGTGCGGAGTGAGCCTGCGTGGAAGGGTGAGTTTGGTTATAAACCATCTCTGTGCAGCAGGTCATAATGTGGTATTGTACTAACATTGGCTTATTCACACACGCTCTCTGTTGTGTGTGGTTTGTCTCTTGTAAAACAAAAGTGAACTCTAAATATCGTTTTAATGGTTTGCTTGGATTATTTGTTTTCTCAATTTGAAAGCAATTCATGATGCTGTGGTCTTTTAGGCATTAGATAAATGTGAAATGCATCTTTAAGTGACACAATAACAGACTGGTACTGAATACAGAAAGATCAGCAGATGTCATTTAGTTCAAGTACTGTTAACAGTAATGTAGTGCTTCAGCTCTCTTTAACACAGTTTCATTACAGTCCACTGATTTTCCCTCAAGTTCAGTGCGGAAAATGCAAGCCCTGTGTCCGAAGTGAAGCTTTAATTGGTGCTGAAAATGACTAATTAGTCTTTTAGTCTAATTTAGTATCAAAATAATGTTGTTCAGTTGCCTCCTTCCTAAGAGAAGGTAAAAATCGAATAAAGTAATGGTTAATAATGTTTTTTCCCCCTTTGTTTGTACACACACACACACACATATATTTAGATTGCTGCTCTAATACACAGAATATGTTGATAAAATAATAACAAAACCGAATGGTTTAAAGGGAAAATATTTCAGTTCAATCACACACTAAAAGAAAACTACGGTGGCCGAGAGAGGCCAACGCGCTGCAAACAAGAAAACACATGCAAACAGAAAAAAACGACAACAAATTAAGAAAACATCTTCATCAGTTTGACAACACAGGCGCTGCAAATCCTCGCAACGCAAACACAAATACGGAAACACGCTGCAAATTCTCACAACACAACCAAACTCAGAAACGCGCTGCGAACACACGAACACGCTGCATATAGCACGGTCCACAATGGAAATGTTT